>NC_012872.2:48640666-48705709 GCF_000003195.3 Sorghum bicolor
CATCTGGTACATGCAGCTCACAGGTAGTAAAAGCCTCTGTGACATCATCCACGGGGAAGTGTAGCTTCGTGTCATCCTGAATGGTTGGTACTTCCGTGGATGCGCAGCTGCTTTTCAACTGGCCTGGGGGGCTAACATTGACCTCAGGCTGTGATGTACCTTGCCCTTTCGTCATTTGACTAAGTGCTGCTTGCACTTGCCTTTGAATCTCTGCCTGCATCCATTCTTCACGAGCTTTCTCGCGCTCTTGTGACTGCAGAACAAAAGCTTCGAGGCGGCGGATCCGCTCTGCCTCCTCATCCTTCTTTCTCTGGCGGCTTCTGTAGGTATCTTGATCGGCTTGGAATGATTGCAGCCACGGAACTGCCCCATAGCCTCTCGTACGCCCACCGTGCTCAGGATTTTCAAGCGCATAGGTGAGTTCATCCTTCTCCCTGTTAGGCCTGAACTCACCAGACTGAACCGCCTCACGTGCACGGACTAGTCTCTCTGCTGCTCTAGAGATTTCTTGGCCCCAAACTAGCGCCCCGGTGTCTGGGTCCACGCTTCCCCCATGACCGTAGAACCAATGCTTGGAGCGCTCGCTCCAATTCTTTGCTATTGTCTCGGGTGTGACCCCCCTAGCAAGCATCTCCTGTTCCATTCGGTCCCACTTGGGAGCAGCACTCTTATAACCACCTGATCCCATATGATGGTGGTATGCCTTTTTACTGGCATTCTCTTTGTTTCTATTGGCTCGTTCCTCGCCCTCTTCTGATGTTTTGTACTGCACAAAGTCATCCCAGAAGGCCCTCAGCTTTACATATTGCTTGAGGTTGAAATCTGGAGTCTCGTTTTTCTTGACATATTTATTGTACAAAGACTTCTTCCAATTCTGGAAGAGTACTGCCATCTTCTTCATAGTCCAGTCATAAATTCGCACCTTCAACTCTTCATCGTTGGTGTCGAAGGTGAAAACGTCTGTGACGGCTTTCCAAACTAACTCCTTGTCACGATCAGAGACAAAACTGATCTCAGGAGCATCTCGCTTCTCTCTCCATTCACGACAACTGATCGGTATTTGATCTCTCACAAGATATCCACAGTGATTAACATATTTATTTGCATGCTCACCAAGTGGTCTGCCTGTAGCTATCTCAAACTCAGAGATTACATAGCGGCCCTCCAACGGCTTCTTTGGTCCTCGTGGAGGTACGCTTCTCCCCGTAGAGGTCGATCCAGAAGGCTACACGTACATATAGAAACAAAAATACTAAATTAATAACCAAGTAATAAGTCTAAAACCTAATGTAAGAGATGCATTATTTATATATGTTTACATTTACATACCTCGCCAGTATTTTCTTCTTGTTGCACGACAAGTTGTTGCTCAGGGGCATTGCCCTCTTGTTGCTCAGTAGGATTACCTTGCATGATGTCGTGGTAATCAGCAAAGTACTGACTACCGTCGTCGATCATATTTTGAATGGCATCTTCCATATAATCAGGATCATCATGAGGACGATCAGCCATTTCTATGTCTGCAACCATACATATATATATATTCTATATAAGATAAGAAATACACTAATACTACTACAAATGAAAGTGTTGGAGTGCTCTAAAAATAATACTAGGATCTTTTAAGCCAAGTAATACATTAGAATAAAAAACAATACTAGAATAATATATAGTACAAACAATAATATATACAAAACCCTACTAGACTAGAATTTGGTGGGTAAACACTATTAGAATATATTAAGCCAAGTAATAGACTAGAATTCATAAAGTATATACTAAAATATAATACTACAAAATAATACAAGAATAATATTAATATACTACAAATATACTATAATTTATAACAATTCAAAACACTACAATGTATACTAGCTAGAATGGAGTGCTCTAAAAATTAATACTAGAATCTTTTAAGCCAAGTAATACACTAGAATAATATACTAAAAAACAATACTAGAATAATATAGTACAAACAATAATATATACAAAACACTACTAGAATAAATTTGGTAGGTAAACACTACTAGAATATATTAAGCCAAGTAATAGACTAGAATAATCTAAATCTAATTCATAAAGTATTTACTAAAATATAATACTACAAAATAATACAAGAATAATATTAATATACTACAAATATACTATAATTTATAACAATTCAAAACATTACACATGTATACTATAGCAGTTAGCTAGAATAATATACTAAAACTATTACATATACTAGCTAGC
This sequence comes from Sorghum bicolor, assembly GCF_000003195.3. Lineage (NCBI taxonomy): Eukaryota > Viridiplantae > Streptophyta > Magnoliopsida > Poales > Poaceae > Sorghum > Sorghum bicolor. The sequence continues at coordinate 48,642,902 of NC_012872.2, forward strand.
ATTCACATTACTATCACATGTATACTCTATAATTTTTATGTATATATATATACTTAATATACTAGCATTTTATTATTATTTTTAGTGTATATATATATATACATGCAAATCACTAAATAAATTGTAGAGTCCCATATATATATAAAAACTGCGCAGCAGTACTAGTAGTGCCAATATAATATATATATATACACTGCGCATGCATGCAGTGATGATCTTGGTTTAATTAGGAGAGAGCGTGCAGTGTATACGTGGGGCCGGACGGCGGCGCGCGGCGGCAGCGCAGACGGTGGTCGACGGCGGCGCTGGAGACGGTGGTGGACGGCGGCGGCGTCGCTCTGCTCGACGAACGAACGGCGGCGGCGAAGACGAAGGGCTCGGCTCGACGAAGACGAAGGAACTGTTCAGATCCAGGGCTCCTGCGCACATATATAGAGGCAGACCCTTTAGCACCGGTTCCAGCCACGGACCGGTGCTAAAGGGTCCTAGGCGGGCTCGGGCGGGGTCCTGAAATTTTCAGGACCCTTTAGCACCGGTTCCCACTATGGGCCGGTGCTAAAGGCCCATTTTTTTAGTTTAGGGTTTTTCAATTGTTTTATATATACAGTTTATATTATAAATTGTATAGTAAATTAAATATTTTGCATAATGTTTTTTAAATAGTGACATATATTGTAATTTGTTTTAATGTACACATGAAAATTTTTAAAACTTAAATATCTTATTGTATTTTTATAATTTACAATGATTTTGTAAGAAATGTTTAGTATTTTGTTAATGCAAAAATATATTATTCCAATAAATTTACAAAAACTATATCCAATGAACTGGAAATTTATTTTCACATCATATTGACGTAAAACTTTTTATTTTTGTTATTTATTACTAGGAATGCTACTTGGGTATAATTTTCATCAAATAAAAAATCATATAAAAATATATATCTTGATGAACACACCCTTTGACCGAACCCTAGATTGTCCCAAATGGAACAGTCATGAATACAAAGTTTGCTACACTCATCAAGTTCTACATTTTGTCTAATGGTCAACTTTTCATTTGGAAAAGTTTGAACCATTGAATTTTGAATTTTCATGGAACTCATAGCCACGCAGCGGTTTCGGAACCCTACATGGTCTCGAATGGAAAAGTCATGAATACCAATATTGTTCCACTCATCAAAATCTACATTTCATATATAGACCATTTTTGCATTTGACAAAGTTTTGGGAAGGTGTAGTTGAAAATCCACAATTGACACATATAGTTTCATATAGTTTGTGTGAGAACTTAGAATTGGTGGGTATTGTTAACTTAGATTTTCTCAAATGGAAAAGTTGTGTATATAAAAAGTTTAGATCTTGAAGATATCTAACAACTTGGTATTCAAAATATTTTCATTTGAAGTAATTTAGTTTGTCATTTGACCAAGTTTGACCGAAACCCGTCTTGGATTTTATAGAAATGTAACTAGAATTGGCTCAAAATTATCCAAATGGAAAAATGGACAATATATAAAATATAGATTTTGATGATCTCTAACAACTTTGTATTCAAACTTTTTTCATTTCAAGTCATCAAATGGGCTATTTGACCAAGTTTGACCAAAGTCAAAGCATTGGTTTTTACAAACACACCCTTTGACCGAACCCTAGATTGTCCCAAATGGAACAGTCATGAATACAAAGTTTGCTACACTCATCAAGTTCTACATTTTGTCTAATGGTCAACTTTTCATTTGGAAAAGTTTGAACCACTGAATTTTGAATTTTCATGGAACTCATAGCCACGCAGCGGTTTCGGAACCCTACATGGTCTCGAATGGAAAAGTCATGAATACCAATATTGTTCCACTCATCAAAATCTACATTTCATATATAGACCATTTTTGCATTTGACAAAGTTTTGGGAAGGTGTAGTTGAAAATCCACAATTGACACATATAGTTTCATATAGTTTGTGTGAGAACTTAGAATTGGTGGGTATTGTTAACTTAGATTTTCTCAAATGGAAAAGTTGTGTATATAAAAAGTTTAGATCTTGAAGATATCTAACAACTTGGTATTCAAAATATTTTCATTTGAAGTAATTTAGTTTGTCATTTGACCAAGTTTGACCGAAACCCGTCTTGGATTTTATAGAAATGTAACTAGAATTGGCTCAAAATTATCCAAATGGAAAAATGGACAATATATAAAATATAGATTTTGATGATCTCTAACAACTTTGTATTCAAACTTTTTTCATTTCAAGTCATCAAATGGGCTATTTGACCAAGTTTGACCAAAGTCAAAGCATTGGTTTTTACAAACACACCCTTTGACCGAACCCTAGATTGTCCTAAATGGAACAGTCAAGCCGACACAACAGTGAACTTCTTCTTGACGTATGACCCTTGGTTATGATCCTGCCGTAACCATGGAGTATCCTCATTGTTTAACAGAATGCTTGGGTCTTTGTTGACTATGAAGGGCGGAATTCGATCATCCCTTTCGTAATCGCCTGACATGTCTGACTTGTCCTCAATTCCGACAATGTTTCTTTTCCCAGAAAGGACAATGTGGCGCTTTGGCTCATTGATGATTGAGTGGTCATCATTTTTTCCTCTCTTTGGTTTCGTAGACATATCTTTGACATAGAACACCTGACTCACGTCTGCAGCAAGGACGAATGGTTCGTCTTTGAACCCACTATTGTTAAGGTCCACGGTTGTCATCCCATACTCCTTGTCGACTGTTACCCCACCTCCGGTCATCTTCACCCATTGGCACCGGAACAAAGGAACTTTAAAATTAGCTGCATAGACTAGTTCCCATATGTCTTCTATGCGTCCATAATATGTTTGCCTGTTCCCATTTGGATCCGTGGCATCCACGCGTACACCACTATTTTGGTTGGTGCTCCTTTTATCTTGGCCAACTGTGTAAAATGTGTTACCATTTATCTCGTACCCTTTGTATGTGAGGACATGCCATGATGGTTGCCTGGCCAACAAATAAAGCTGCTCATCAATGTTTTCATCACCTTGACATTTTTTGCGCAACCAATCGCCAAAAGTTTCCATGTGCTGACGCATTATCCAAGCTTCATTCTTCCCGGGCCACTGGGACCGTAGGTAATCTTTGTGTACCTCAACATATGGTTCCACCAATGAGGAGTTCTGGAGAACTGTGTAGTGTGCTTTATTGAAGTAATCGTTTCCCGTACCAATATATGTTTTCTTCCCAAGTGTTCCCTTTCCGCTGAGTCTGCCCTCGTGTCGAGATTCAGGAATGCCAATTGGGTCAAGGTCTGGAATAAAGTCAACACAGAACTCTATGACCTCCTCTGTTCCGTAGCCCTTGGCAATGCTTCCTTCTGGCCGGGAACGACTATGGACATATTTCTTTAGGACACCCATGAATCTCTCGAAGGGGAACATGTTGTGTAGGAACACAGGACCGAGAATACGAATCTCTTTGACCAGATGAACTAGGAGGTGTGTCATGATATCGAAGAAGGATGGAGGGAACACCAACTCAAAGCTGACGAGACTTTGAACGACATCATTCTGCAGAGTAGCTAGTTGCTCTGGATTGATTGCCTTCTGAGAAATTGCATTGAGGAATGCACATAGCTTTACGGTGGCTAGACGTACGTGTGGAGGTAGAATTCCTCTTAAAACGACCGGCAGCAATTGCGTCATTAGAACGTGACAGTCATGGGACTTCAAGTTCAGGAATTTCTTCTCTGGCACATTAATTATTCCCTTGATATTGGAGGAGAATCCAGATGGGACCTTGATGCTGCTAAGACATTCAAACATGCTTTCCTTCTCTTCTTTGCTCAGAGTGTAGCTAGCAGGGCTTAAGTAATGACGTCCATCATCTGTCTTTTCTGGATGCAGGTTGTCTCGTTCTTTCATGCGCTGCAAGTCTTGTCGTGCTTCAAGTGAATCCTTAGACTTCCCGTAGACACCCATGAATCCGAGCAAGTTCACACAAAGATTCTTTGTCAGGTGCATCACGTCGATCGCGTTGCGGACCTCTAGGACATTCCAGTAAGGTAGCTCCCAAAATATGCATTTCTTCTTCCACATGGGTACGTGTCCCTTAGCATCCTTGGGAATAGGTTCGCTGCCTTGTCCCTTTCCAAATACCACTTTTATATCCTTGACCATTTCGAGTACATCATCCCCGGTTCGATTGAGAGGTTTGGTCCGGTGGTCTGCCTTGCCTTTAAAATGCTTGCCTTTCTTTCGTACTGGGTGGTTCACAGGAAGAAACCGACGGTGGCCAAGGTACACGACCTTTCGACATTTTTTCAAAAATACACAGTCAAGGTCTTCATAACAATGTGTGCATGCATTATATCCCTTGTTTGACTGGCCTGAAAGATTACTCAGAGCTGGCCAATCATTGATTGTTACAAACAGCAATGCTCGTAGGTCAAAGTGCTCTTGTTTGTACTCATCCCACACGCGAACTCCTGGTTTGCTCCATAAAAGTTGAAGTTCCTCAACTAATGGCCTAAGGTAGACATCTATGTCATTGCCAGGTTGCTTCGGTCCTTGGATAAGCACCGGCATCATAATAAACTTCCGCTTCATGCATAGCCATGGAGGAAGGTTGTAGATACATAGAGTAACTGGCCAAGTGCTGTGACTACTGCTCTGCTCACCGAAAGGATTCATACCATCTGTACTTAAGGCGAACCGCAAGTTTCTAGCATCATTTGCAAAATCTGAGAATTCTCTGTCTATCGCTCTCCACTGGGATCCATCGGCAGGGTGTCTCAGCATATTGTCTATCTTACGGTCTTCTTTATGCCACCGCAACAACTTTGCATTGTCCTTATTTCTGAACAGACGTTTTAATCGTGGTATTATAGGAGCATACCACATAACCTTGGCTGGAATTTTCTTCCTATGACGTTCTTCACCCTCAACATCGCCAGGATCATCTCGTCTAATCTTATACCGTGATGCCTTACATACTGGACATGCATCCAAATTCTCGTATTCCTCCCCACGGTAGAGGATGCAGTCATTAGGACATGCGTGTATCTTCTGGATTTCTAATCCCAAAGGGCAGACAACCTGTTTTGCTTCATACGTAGTGGTGGGCAATTCGTTGCCTTTCGGAAGCATCTTTTTTATGATCTTCAATAACTGCCCAAATGCCTTGTCAGATGTACCATTCTTTGCCTTCCATTGCAGCAATTCTAGTGTGGTACCCAGCTTTTTTTGCCCCTCTTCAGCGGTGGGATATAGCGATTTCCTGTGGTCCTCTAGCATGCGCTCGAACTTGGCTTTCTCTTTATCACTTTCACATTCTCTTTGTGCATCACGGATGGCATCACCAAAAGCATCATCGCCCCGATCATCTTCTGCCGCCACCTCTTCTTCATTATCTCCCCCCATTGCAACATCATTGAAGCCACCGTACTGAGCAATAATATTGGCATGGTCCAATTCTTCTTCTTCTTCTTCTTCTTCTTCACCTTCATCCATTATAATCCCGCTTTCTCCATGTTTGGTCCAACAAATATAGTTTGGTACGAAACCAGACTTTAATAAGTGTGAATGAAGAGTTCTTGAGTTAGAATATTCCGTCAAATTCTTGCACACGGCACATGGACAGCACATGAAACCGTCCCTCTTATTTGACTCGGCCACACTTAAGAAATAGTGCACGCCATTAATGAACTCTTCGGAGCGCCGATCGGCATTATACATCCAATTACGTGTTACCATCTGCATTAAAGATAACATATATATTATGAAAACCATGCACACATATAGTTTCTCATCTTATTGCACAACATGTCTAAGATACATAGTTTATTAATTTAGAAAAGCTTGGCTACAACAAATACAATCGCAACTAGCATTAAAAAAAATAAAACTAAAATGCACTTAAGCAACATAATTAGTTCGCGTCCGATCCCAACTATAATAGATAGATCATTCGCTTGATCAACTTCATTGAACTTCTTTCGTCGGCTCACTGCCTCACCACCTTCAGCCTCAACCACCTGTGCAAAAGATTTCTTAATGTGTTCAATGTATTCTTCCTCCCAGTACCAACCTGTACATCCGCCGGTACCGTCCCACTGAAATTAAAAGAGAGAATCAAAAGTTTAATTAATATCATTTAAAAAAATATGCACATATATAAGCAAATGTCTGGAAATAACTCACATTACGATCTGGACACTTGTAGAATATACGACCCTTGTTTACTCCCTCTTTCGACACTTTGTACTCCATCAAAATCTTCTGCCCACACTTGCCACAAGTAATGAGAGGGAGTTCCGGACGGTATCGCTTTTGAACCCGTTGAGAGACGGAAGACCCGGTCACGGTTGCCATCTACTATCCATACTCAATTTTAAAACAATTATAAATTCCACATTTACTAGTAAACATGTATGATACAATGGACATTATATGTAGTAATAAAAATAAATCAAGTGATATTAACAAACCAATTAATTTGAACTATCCTACTTTCTATGATCATAAAAATATACTATAATTCATTCTTGCAAAATATATTAAAACTAGGTCAACCATGAAATATGATATATATATATGGATACTAATTCATGTGAATGATTCAAAATAACAAAGTGGATTTGAGCTAAAAAATGATGGGAACATCACAAGCCAAAAACAACATGAAAAAGATAAGAAAGGCTGAAGTTAGTCACCTCTAAGCGCGAAGAGACGATGACGGAGTCGAAGAAGATCAACGATGGGCGTTGGAGATGAAGAACAAATGAAGAACAAGCAAGAAGAAGCTCCAAGAACAACAATGGTGCTCTCGGTTTCAAATGGGCAGAGGGGAGGAGGGAGCCGGCCTATAAACCGGACCTTTAGCACCGGTTCAGAGCAAAAACCGGTGCTAAAGGGTTACCTTTTAGCACCGGTTTGTAACACAAACCGGTGCTAAAGGGTTTGCCTCGGCCCGGGGCTCTGGCCGGTGCTAAAGGGACCCCTTTAGCACCGGTTTGTAATACGAACCGGTGCTAAAGGGTCTCTGCCCCGACAGCACCTGTCAGTAGCCGTTGGGCAGGACCCTTTAGCACCGGTTCGTGTTACGAACCGGTGTTAAAGGGGTCTTTAACCCCGGGCCGCAAAATGGCCGAGGTTTTTGGCCATTTTAGGCATCAACCAATGCCTCATTCTGTAGTAGTGCTAATTGGGTGTTTTAAATTGCCTCTAATTGAAAGATTAAATACAACCTTATTAAACCCTTATTTTGACATTGATTTCCACATCACAACTTTCACTATGACTAAACAGAAAGGTTACTAAAAAGTAAAAACCTATGAGATGAAAATACATTATGTTTTTGAAAATTTGGTAAATCGGGCTGATATTATACTCCCTCCAGTCCAGTGTATATATACAACATAGTCTAGCATGGCACGATCTTCTAAACTATATTTTAACTATTTATTATTTTTTATATATATTATTTATTTATTATAAATTTATGATTATCGATAGTATATTTAATTATACATTTAATAGCATCAAATTTGTATTACACTAGTTAATATTTATTGGCTGATTATTGACCAAAGATTATAAAGTTCGACTGACGGCGTATTTGAAATTTCTTATAAAGAGCAGATAGTAGTGTTTAAGAGGCTAAATATAACAGAAGTAGGGCTAATTAAGTTCACAGGAAAAACAACTATAGCTAGTGAAAAAATATGCAAAAGCTTGTGTTCTACTACGTGAAAAACTTACTAAGACAACGCCTCCCAGTGTAGAGGCGGCTAGCTTTTGAGCCACCCTTACAGTGGTTGGGCCGACAACCAGAAAGCCAGCCGCACCTCCAGTGGTCATTGTAGGGGCGGCTGGTGTTACCAGCCGCCCTTATAGTGATGAGGCAGTGTAGGGGCGGCTGGATCACAAGCCGCCCTTATAACAATCCACTGTAGGGGTGGTTGGTGATCCAGCCGCGGTTCTGTAGCTATAAGTGGTTTGCCCATCCTTCTTCCTTCCCGAGCCACTCAGTTCTACTTGAAAAAAAGGTTTGGGAGACCTTGGGCACCTCCGTAAAATTACTCTAGTAAGGGGGAGGTTTTGAACTCAAATCCTTTGGTGGGGAGTTTGTTTAAGGTAAGAAAATGTTATTTCCATCCTCTAATCCAAGTTTTATTGGTTGGTTAGTGAGCAATTTACATTTTGGTTTTCTCTCTCTTCCATGGAGCTTGAGTTTTGTGTTGACCAAATTGGAGCTTATCTTTGATGCTATTAGTGTAGATTAGGTAGAGACATCACCTTGCACCATCAATTAGTTGATATAGCTTGATTTTAATGGAGATTAATTGTAGTTTCATGTATGGAGAGAAAAGGCATTCTAGATCTAGGGTTTCCTTTTTTGCTTTTGTTTGAGAAAATTGGAATGTGGTTGGCATGGATAGTTATTGATATACTAATAATTGTTGCTAATATTAATTGTTGTTAATAATGGTAGATAATAATTGGTACTATTAATTATGCCTAATAATCGTTTCTAACACAATTATCACTAATAATGAGAGCTAATAATTGTTGCTAATAATGGTAGTTAATAATTGTTACTTATTGATTGTGGCTAATAATTATGCCTAATAATCATTCCTAACAAAATTATTACTAATAATTATTGCTAATAATTATTCTCAAGTAATTACTTTATTTTTTTATTTATGTAAAGATGGAGAACAGAGCTACTTGGATGTATGGTTTGCCAAGGTACTCGCAAACCTATACTGATGAGGTGGATAAAATTTATTATAGTCGCGCTGAATCATGCAAAGACATTATCAGCAGGGACTAACTGTTCAGTTATTTGTCCCTGCAAAGATTGCAAGAACCACTTGGCAACTTATGATGTGGAAATCATCAGATCACATCTGATTAGGCGAGGATTTGTTCCGAACTACACAGTATGGCTTCATCATGGTGAAGTAATGTTTCTTGATGGCAACGATTTATGACCAAAAAGATGAGACCGAAGAAGGCCAATTGTTGTCCCAATACTCAGACATGTTTGAAGCACAAATGCAACATGATTTAGCCAATGAACAAGCACGTGGTGATGATGCCGGTGATGTCGACAATAATAATGGTGATGTTGGCGGTGTTGGCAATAATGATGCTGGAGCATGTGAGGGGGATGCAGAAAACTTTGACAACTTAGAGGAAATGCTTCGGGCTATTGGACCAGGAATACTACAACAGAAGAAGGGTCTAGAAAATCTAGAGCGGGTGAAAACAACGTCGAAGGAGACTGTGTATGGTGTTGAGAAGGGCGGTCCAACACACTGGATACTACTCCGTTTTGTGCTTGAGCTACTCATCCTGAAGGCTAAGTACGGCTGTTGCATCTTCTGTCATCTGTGTTGCCACTGCCAAACTTAGTTCCCTCCAACACATACCATGCTAAGAAGGTCATAAATCCATTGACAATATTTGTCTACAAATATTCACCGTCGAATTGAAGTGTGCCTTTCGGAATATTTGCAAAGTGGAAAAGCTGAATTATGCTACAAAACTTGGAATCCTTTTTCTCTTTTAGTTGTCTACAAATGCTCGTATACTAGTTTTAAAAGATTCATGCCATGCATCACGCTTTTCAGAATATTCAAACTAGTCGTACTCCACAGGTAGAATGATACCCTGTATAACCATGCGGCTCGGGTGGCCAAAGCCATGTGTTTATACTATCCTATGCAAGGACCCAACACGTGTTTTTTTGGTAAAAAAAATCCAGCAAAATAGTTTGATTTAGCATCACACATGAAAATACAAAGCTTATGTTCGCTTAAGTTTATCCGCCGAATCTGCCAGTCATTCAACAGTTTTTTATCTCACAATAAATCACTGAACAGTACTTTCAGTTATGATTTTGTTTTTTTAATGGAGGAGTATGTCTCATGTGGAGTTTTTTCCATGTAGATATGGTTCTGAAGTGTTCCCTAGCCTTCATACATTATAAGAAAGAGGTTTTGATAAGTAGTGATCGTTAATCAGTCATAGACCCATCTCGGAAAATCAATTGATAGAGATGAATTCTAACACAAGACGTTCAACATATATAGCGCTTCTCTACCACTGGATTATATACACTCTTTTGTGAATATATAAAAATAGATATTTTTATCAACATTTTATAATTTTGTATTAAATATTTCAGCCTCTAAATGATTTCATTTAAAAAAAGTTTCAACTACAGTTTCATTGAGGTACATAATTTTGATAAATGGTGTGTCACCATTCGAGATTGTTTAAAAATTTCAAAAATTTAAATATCAAAGTATATGAATTACAAATATTTGAGACTTGAAACAACTTCAAATAAAAATTTAGCAACAACAAACTTATAGGTCAGGCTGGTATTAACCATGTGAACGTTTAAGGTCATTTGAAAATTCTAAATTTTGAAATTTAAAATCTAAAAAACTTAAAACACATATTTGGGACTCTAAATAACTTCAAATAGAAAAACATTTCATCTATAAAAATGGATATTGAATTGGGAACTTCTATGTCATCATCTAAGGTTGTTTGAAAATTTTAAAGTTTTAATTTCAAATATGTGAATTTGAAATAATATTTTAGACTCTAAACAGTTTCAAAGAAAAAACTTCTAAACTACAAAGTTGTAGACTGGGTTGAGTATTATAGTTTTTGATATAAAGTTTATCTTCATCTCACTTCATACGGAAAAATTATGAATTATTTTGATGGAACTATGTTTAGGAACAAGCCTCTCCAAATACATGCTCAGAATGGCCGCCTCTGTTACTAATGATTTTCAGAGCCACCTCAGGAAATCAATTTACAAAGATGAGCGTCCTAAGACGACTGTTCCTGTAAATCGATGATTAATAGAGACAGTCGTCTTAGGATGGTCACCTCTTTAATGATGAATAAATAAGGTGGGCATTTGCCTTGAGGCAACTGAACATTTACAAAGATAGTCTCTAAATTTTTTCATTAATTAGAGAGAGGTTGTCTTTAAAATTCCTTTTTATAGTGACCGTCTCACGTTAGGTTCTTGGGAGGGAATAAAATTCCATGAACCCTGGGTCCTGGCCGTGCGACCACAGCTTTGGAACTGCCATGTGGTGTTTAAAAAAATCCAGATGTCGAGAAGTTGCACCTCATCCGCAGAACTGGGTGGCTTTGTGATGAGGTTCAGGCCCGATCTTCCGAGAGGTAATTGGTAAATTCGATTGTTGAGAACTCGACGTTGGCGATCCGGCTTCAAATCAACACGATTCGAACCCTGCAACCGTTACACCACTGCTTCGTTGGTTATCAACCAAGCACAACTTAATTGATCTCGCCAATTAAGAAGGCTCTTCCTGCAAGCGAATCGAAGAACACAAGCAAGAAAGTATAAACACGCAATCTGAAATTGCAGATATGAATGACGCGAATATTCAAATGAGGTTCAATAACTTGGTTTCAAAGGACTAATCGACACAGTGGAAGAGATCAAGAACGGGGCCCTCGATCACTGTAAAAGGATTTGTCACTACAGTTACAATGAACGATTCAGTTTCTCGATGGAAAACTAAACTCTAAACAAAATCTGAGTCTAAACAGCGGCAGCTATGTGGAATATAAAGGAGAAGAGAACTAGGGTTGGAGGCGACCAGGTGGAGGCACCGACAACATGGGCTTAAGGCCCGAATTCGATACATGACCAAGTTGACCCAAAATAGGTGATGCAACACCTTATCGTGGACATAAAGATTAATCCACGAAAGATCTGGAGCTGGGACCAGATCCTAAATGATGGTGTCGTTGTCTCCTTTCCAACGAGTCCAAGATCACCCCGTTTTGATGTCGTATGAAGAAGTTATGATCAAAACACAGACGTTGTGTTTGCTGAATCCGAGGGTGACATGGTAGCTGAGTTGGAGAAGAATTGTAACTTGGAAAAGACGATGGTGTCAACGTATGCAGCATGGCAATGTCCTCATCATCCTCCCCTTCTTGAATTGGAGTCGTCCACGACTCCATCTTGGTGATGTCCTCATCATCCCCTCCTTCTATAATTGGAGTCGTCCTGGACTCTTCCCCATCAACAAACTCCTGCAAAAGGTTAGTGACAGCAGGCAATGCACAAGACATAATAGGTTGACAAAGCATAGTATAACATGGTGCATCTGGATTATCACATAACGCAGCAGTAGTAGAAGTTGTAGCAAGTAAACACTAGTGCAGAACGGGGCATTAGCACCGGTCGCGAAGGGCCTGTTGCCCCGGTTCCCGAGCCGGTGCTGCCCTTCTGGGACTAAAGGCCCACCCTTTAGTCCGGGTTCGGGGAACCACGGCTAAAGTCCCCCTTTAACACCGGTTGGTAATACCAACCGGTGTTAAAGGGTTTCCTTTTTTGGTTCACTTCTTCGGTTCTGTTTATTGTTTTTATATAATAATAATAATAGGTTTTTTAATACATATTTTTTGCTGATACAATAATATATTTATATTACTAGCATATTAAACATATATAAATGAAAATTATAGCCTTAGCTTTATAATTAAGCTTTGCCTATAATAAAATGAATAGGCCACATGAAAAATTAAATAGATATGTAAAAAGCTTTATATATAGTTTTATAAGTACAAAATTCGTAACACATATATACATAGAGTTTTTTCTCCCAATGTCTAAAACCGATACAAATGATCATCGTTGTTTGGAATAAGAGTTTCATTGTCGTTGAAGTGAAACTCACTGTTTGGATTGATCACTTGCTCACGGAGAAATCCTGCTATCGTCTCTTGGATAACTTGGATTCAGTCTTTTTGCATGACCTTTTCCCTCAACCATTCCGTCTTTAATTTGAAATAAATAAAAAAAGGTATTAGTTATCTAAGTTATTCAATATAATTTAGGAGATAATGAAAAGAGTACTCTGAGCGTCTCTGTGGGTGTTTGATTGACTTGTGCCATCATGAATTTGCAGACGTAATATGCACATAGGTTGTTCCCCCTTATTGTCTTAAACACCACTGTACGATATATATATATAAATATTCACGACCACGACAATAAGAAGGCTAAAAGTTACTTGTGGATGAATTATGTTAAGCGGCGCTTTACATACACTGAGATGCTCACGGTCAATAAATCTTTCCCAAACCCTACACACAGCCATTGCGGATCGTGAAGTAATAATTACATAGTCATATTATGATATTCTTCTAGCTAAGATCGACATTACGTACCTTTGAATAATGTTTACCATTTATTGATAATTTTCTTGTGGTTTTCTCATTGAGTCAAAGATTATCAACCGGTTCTTGGAAATTTCAATGACCATGAGTATCCAGTGAAAGCTGTTTACACATACATATATATAGTCAGACCTATATATAACTATATAAAACTTGTCTCGAGTAATAATAAGTAAAATAAAATATGCATGTACTTAATAACTATATAACTCACTCAAAGTTGAAGGGGAAGAGTATTTTTTGTTTTTCTTTTTGGTTCACAAAGAACCTCATAAGATTGGTGTAGACTTCTGTCTCATGAGATGTTGTCCACACTGCCTGCGGAGCCTTGAAAACAATATAAGGGTCAACGAACCCAATACTATTGTCATTTCTGATTCTGATCTCTCTCATTTGGTGCCTGCATATATACATACAAATCCTAAGTGTGTAAGGATTATATACATGTAATTAAAGAAGTTAGAAGTTTAATAAAAAGAAAGAAATACTTACAGACAAAAGCAGCTGACAAGAGATTTGTCGAGAGCGTCGAGGTGACATAATTGGTGCAATTCTCTGAACTGCACATATATGAGGTCATCTCCATGGAAGTAGTGATGTTGTCTAATACGAACAGAAATCCAATTATCTCCCTTTTAGACGCCTCAATGCACCACTTGTTTATTGCAAACATTTGTGTGCCGAGCTTATGTAAACGCTGAGGGTTGAATAGACTTCTGCCCGGTTCATATCTTGCCCTCCATTGATCAACTACCTCAGCTTTTTCAAATGTTTGACATCCAATAATGGCGGCAATGTCTTCAATATTTAAACCGCTCTGTCCAAAGTAATGCTCAAGCGAATCTAGCTCAGACAACGCTAAGGATTTCTTTGGCATCAAGTCTTCATTTGAGCCGTATTGATTTGGCACAATCAAAGGGGGCACCGATTTTGATACTTCTCCGTGCTGTGGGACCCGCTTTCCTACTCTCTTTCTAGGCTGTGAATACTTGACCAGAGACCGCTCATAGTCCGAAAGTGCTGGCTTTTTCTAAGCTTGCTGCTACTTCTTTTTCTGGTCCGCCACCTTCTTCCTCAGTTTCTCTGGCTTTACATAAAAGTACGGCTTTTCTGGGTTTATCCACTTTTTCCTTTCCTCTAATTTATGAAAAAATTGTTGCACCTCAGCTTTGGATGCAGCAATTACCTCCTCTTCACTCTTTTCATAAGGTAATTTCTCTGGTGTATTAGCTCTCTTTGCTGAGGCAGCCTTCTTTAGAGGTGGGACTGATGACTTCGGTCGTTCTTGGGCGGACCGCTTCTGACTACCTCGCTTTGGAGGCAAGGGGACCGACCGTGTACTCTTTGGAGAGGGTGGTGCAGGCGGTGGAGGTGGTGGGGCCGATCTTTTCGGTGTTGGAGAACGTGGTGGAGGAGTTAGAGACCTCGGTGGAGGAGGTGGAGACCATGGTGGAGGTGGTGGCGGGGTCGGTGTGGCCGCCGTAGGTGTTGGAGGAGATCCACCATTGTCACCGCCCGCAGCACTATGATGCGCTGGGGAAAGAACTGAACTTAGGTTGGAGGAGTCCCTGCAAAGAAAACAATTACAAATTTTATGAGCAAACTTTTTTAAATTCAATACATAATAAATAATATAAGCAGTAAAATCACGCACAAACCTATGGTGAGGAATAATTATGAAGTGCTTGCGCCAACAAATAAACGTCTTCTTAGCTTCACCTAAGGTCTTCTCTCCATCTTCCCCTTCTATTTCTAGAGGCACATTGCCACAACCTTTCTCAACCCTATCAACCGAGACACTAGCATATCCACTAGGTACTGGTCGATTATGGATTCTTAGAGTTCTCGTTCGGTCGATAGGGTTGACAACAGCGATAGCCACCTTTTTTGTTGCATTCCCATCTGGTACATGCAGCTCACAGGTAGTAAAAGCCTCTGTGACATCATCCACGAGGAAGTGTAGCTTCGTGTCATCCTGAATGGTTGGTACTTCCGTGGATGCGCAGTTGCTTTTCAACTGGCCTGGGGGGCTAACGTTGACCTCAGGCTATGACGTACCTTGCCCTTTCGTCATTTGACTAAGTACTGCTTGCACTTGCCTTTGAATCTCCGCCTATATCTATTCTTCACGAGCTTTCTTGCGCTCTTCTAACTGCAGAACAAAAGCTTCCAGCCAGCGGATCCGCTCTGCCTCCTCATCCTTCTTTCTCAGGCGGCTTCTGTAGGTATCTTGATCAGCTTGGAATGATTGCAGCCACGGAACTGCCCCATAGCCTCTCGTACGCCCACCGTGCTCTGGATTTTCAAGCGCATAGGTGAGTTCATCCTTCTCCCTGTAGTCCCTGTTAGGCCTGAACTCAGCAGACTGAACTGCCTCTCGTGTACGGACTAGTCTCTCTGCTGCTCTAGAGATTTTTTGGCCCCAAACTAGCGCCCCGTTGTCTGGGTCCACACTTCCCCCATGACCGTAGAACCAATGCTTGGAGCACTTGCTCCAATTCTTTGCTATTGTCTCGGGTTGGGAACCCTAAACCCCCTAGCAAGCATCTCCTGTTCCATTCGGTCCCACTTCGGAACAACACTCTTATAACCACCTGATCCCATATGATGGTGGTATCTCTTTTTACTTGCATTCTCTTTGTTTCTAATGGCTCGTTCCTCGTCCTCTTCTGATGTTTTGTACTGCATGAAGTCATCCCAGAAGGCTCTCAACTTTACATATTGCTTGAGGTTGAAATTTGGAGTCTCATTTTTCTTGACAAATTTATTGTACAAAGACTTTTTTCAATTCAGGAACAGTACCGCCATCTTCTTCATAGTCCAGTCATAAATTCGCACCTTCAACTCTTCATCGTTGGTGTCGAAGGTGAAAACATCCGTGACGGCTTTCCAAACTAACTCCTTGTCACAATCAGAGACAAAACTGATTTCAGGAGCACCTTGCTTCTCTATCCATTCACGAGCACTGATCGGTATTTGATCTCACACAAGGTATCCACAGTGACTAACATATTTATTTGCATGTTCAACAACTCAAACTCGGAGATTACATAGCGGCCCTCCAACGGCTTCTTTGGCTTTCGTGGAGGTATGCTTCTCCTCGTAGAGGTCGATCCAGAAGGCTACACATAGATATAGAAACAAAAATACTAAATTAATAACCAAGTAAGTCTAAAACCTAATGTAAGAGATGCATTATATATGTTTACATTTACATACCTCGCCGGTATTTCCTTCTTGTTGCACGACAAGTTGTTGCTTAGGCGCATTGCCCTCTTGTTGCTTAGGGGCATTGCCCTCTTGTTGCTCAGTCGGATTGTCTTGCATCATCTCATTGTAATCAATAAAGTACTGACTACCGTCGTCGATCATTTTTTTAATGGCATCTTTCATATATTCCGGATCATCGTGAGGATGGTCCACCATTTCTATGTCTGCAACCATATATATATATATATATATATAAGACAAGAAATACGCTAGAATAATATAAGTGCTAGAGTGCTCCAAACTAAAAAATAATATAAAAAATAATACGAACAATAACACTAGAATAATATACTAGCACAATATATTTCATAACAATTCAAAACACTACAATTCATAATATACTAGAATAATATACTAAAAAGTCTTTTAAGCCAAGTAATATACTAGAATAATATGCTAACAAATAATACTAAAAAATAATACTGGAATAATAGTATAAACAATAATAGTATATGTTTTAAGCCAAGTAATACACTTGCACCTAGAATAATATACCAAAAAATAATACTACAAAATAATACAAGAATAATAGTACAAACAATAATATATACAAAATAATAGAAAATAAAATATATATTAGAGACTTATATACTACTACTAGTACTACTACAAATAAAAGTGCTGGAGTGCTCCAAAAAATAATACTAGAATCTTTTAAGCAAAGTAATACACTAGAATAATATACTATAAAATAATACTATAAAATAATACAAGAAGAATAGTACAAACATTAATATATACAAAACAATAGAAAATAAAATATATATTAGAGACTTATATACTACTACTACAAATAAAAGTATTGTAGTGCTCCAAACAAGTAATACTATAATAATATACTAAAAATATACTAGCATAATATGATTCATAACAATTCAAAACACTACATGTATACTAGCAATATTTTTTTATATAATAATATACTAGCATGTATTATTTTTTAGTGTATATACTTAAATATATATACATTCAAAATAATTCTAAACATTTTGTAGTCTATATATATATAAACTGTTGGCGATTCATATATACAATTTTAGTCTATATATATAAACTGTTGGCATTTATAGATCGATGAATAGTACGTAGGATGGAGTTCGATCGAAGGGTGGCGGCCGGAGTTCGATCGAAGGAGATGGCCGGTGGCGGCAGGCGCTGGTGGAGATGGCCGCTGCGGCGGCGCTGGAGATCCAACGACGGTGCTGGAGACGAACGGCGGCGCTGGAGACGAACGGGCGATGCTACACAAGGCGGCGGCGGAGCTCTCTGCTCGACGAAGACGACGACGAAGGAACTGCCAGATCCAGGGCAATTGCTCGCTTATATAGGGGTGGACCCTTTAGCACCGGACCGTGGCTGGAACCGTTGCTAAAGGGTCTTTAAAACCGGCTGGTAACACGAGCCGGTGTTAAAGGGTGACCCTTTAGCACCAGCTCGTGTTACCAGCCTGTGCTAAAGGGCCCCTTTAGCACCGGCGCCAGACACGGACCGGTTCTAAAGGGTCGATGCGCGGGATCGGGCGGGGTCCTGAAATTTTCAGGACCTTTAGCACCGGTTCCCTCTATGGGCCGGTGCTAAAGGCCCTGTTTTTAGTTTAGGGTTTTTAAAGTGTTTATATACACTTTATATTATAAATTGTATAGTAAATTAAATATTTTGCATAATATATTTTAAAGAGTGACATGTATTGTAATTTTTTTAATGTACACATGAAAATTTTTAACCTTAAATATCTTACTGTATTTTTTTAATTTGCAATAATTTTGTAAGGAATGTTTAGTATTTTGTTAATGCAAAAATATACTATTCCAATAAATTTACAAAAACTATATCCAATCAACTAGAAATCTATTTTCACATCATATTAACGTTAAACTTTTTATTTTTGTCATTTATTACTCGAAATGCTAGTAGGGTATAGTTTTCATCAAATAAAAAATCTATTTGTCATTTAAAAATGTATATCTTGATGAACACAACCTTTGACCGAACCCTAGATGGTCCAAAATGGAAAAGTCATGAATACAAAGTTTGTTACACTCATCAAGTCCTACATTTGGTCTAATGGTCAACTTTTCATTTGGAAAAGTTTGAACCACTGAATTTTGAATTTTGAGAGAATTCATAGCCACGCAGCGGTTTCGGAACCCTAGATGGTCTCGAATGGAAAAGTCATGAATACCAATATTGTTCCACTCATCAAAATCTACATTTAATATATAGACCATTTTTGCATTTGACAATGTTTTGGAAAGGTGTAGTTGAAAATTCACAATTGACACATATAGTTTCATATAGTTTGTGTGAGATTCAAGATTTGGTGGGTATTGTTAACTTAAACTTTCTCAAATGGAAAAATTGTGTATATAAAAAGTTTAGATCTTGATGATATCTAACAACTTGGTATTCAAAATTTTTTCATTTTAAGTAATTTAGTTTGTCATTTGACCAAGTTTGAACAAAACCTGTCTTGGATTTTAAAGAAATTTGCTTAGGATTGGCTAAAAGTTATCCAAATGGAAAAATAGACAATATATCAAATGTAGATCTTAATGATCTCTAACAACTTTGTATTCAAATTTTTTTCATTTGAAGTCATCAAATGGGTCATTTGACCAAGTTTGACCAAAGTCAAAGCATCGGTTTTTACAAAAACACCCTTTGACCGAACCCTAGATGGTCCCAAATGGAAAAGTCATGAATACAAAGTTTGTTACACTCATCAAAATTCACAATTCTCAAATATAGTTTTGTACAATTCTCAGAATTCGTACATTTTACAACACATACTATTAAACATGACTTTATGTTAAGCCGACACAACAGTGAACTTCTTGACGTATGACCCTTGGTTATGATCCTACCGTAACGATGGAGTATCCTCATTGTTTAACAGAATGCTTGGGTCTTTGTTGACTATGAAGGGCGGAATTTGATCATCCCTTTCGTAATCGCTTGACATGTCTGACTTGTCCTCAATTCCGACAATGTTTCTTTTCCCAGAAAGGACAATGTGGCGCTTTGGCTCATTGACGATTGAGTGGTCATCATTTTTTCCTCTCTTTGGTTTCGTAGACATATCTTTGACATAGAACACCTGACTCACGTCTGCAGCAAGGACGAATGGTTTGTCTTTGAAACCACTATTGTTAAGGTCCGCGGTTGTCATCCCATACTCCTTGTCGACTGTTACCCCACCTCCGGTCATCTTCACCCATTGGCACCGGAACAAAAGAACTTTAAAATTAGCTGCATAGACTAGTTCCCATATGTCTTATATACGTCCATAATATGTTTGTCTGTTCCCATTTGGATCCGTGGCATCCACGCGTACACCACTATTTTGGTTGGTGCTCCTTTTATCTTGGCCAACTGTGTAAAATGTGTTACCATTTATCTCATACCCTTTGTACGTGAGGACATGCCATGATGGTTGTCTGGCCAATAAATAAAGCTGCTCATCAATGTTTTCATCACCCTGACATTTTTTGCGCAACCAATCGCCAAAAGTTTCCATGTGCTGACGCATTATCCAAGCTTCATTCTTCCTGGGCCACTGGGACCGTAGGAAATCTTTGTGTACCTCAACATATGGTTCCACCAATGAGGAGTTCTAGAGAACTGTGTAGTGTGCTTTATTGAAGTAATCGTCTCCCGTACTAATATATGTTTTCTTCCCAAGTGTTCCCTTTCCGCTGAGTCTGCCCTTGTGTCAAGATTTAGGAATGCCAATTGGGTCAAGGTCTGGAATAAAGTCAACACATAACTCTATGACCTCCTTTGTTCCGTAGCCCTTGGCAATGCTTTCTTCTAGCCAGGAACGCCTATGGACATATTTCTTTAAGACACCCATGAATCTCTCGAAGGGGAACATGTTGTGTAGGAACACAGGACCGAGAATACGAATCTCTTTGATCAGTTGAACTAGGAGGTGTGTCATGATATCGAAGAAGGATGGATGGAACACCAACTCAAAGCTGACGAGACATTGAACGACATCATTATGCAGAGTAGCTAGTTGCTCTAGATTGATTGCCTTCTGAGAAATTGCATTGAGGAATGCACACAGCTTTACGGTGGCTAGACTTACGTGTGGTGGTAAAATTCCTCTTAAAACCACCGGCAACAATTGCATCATTAGAACGTGACAGTCATGGGACTTCAAGTTCAGGAATTTCTTCTCTGGCACATTAATTATTTCCTTGATATTGGAGGAGAATCTAGATGGGACCTTGATGCTGCTAAGACATTCAAACATGCTTTCCTTCTCTTCTTTTCTCAGAGTGTAGCTAGCAGGGCTTATGTAATGATGTCCATCATCTGTCTTTTTTGGATGCAAGTTGTCTCGTTCTTTCATGCGCTGCAAGTCTTGTCGTGCTTCAAGTGAATCCTTAGACTTCCCATAGACACCCATGAATCCGAGCAAGTTCACACAAAGATTCTTTGTCAGATGCATCACGTCGATCGCGTTGCGGACCTCTAGGACATTCCAGTAAGGTAGCTCCCAAAATATGGATTTCTTCTTCCACATGGGTACGTGTCCCTTAGCATCCTTGGGAATAGGTTCGCTGCCTCGTCCCTTTCCAAATACCACTTTTATATCCTTGACCCTTTTGAGTACATCATCCCTGGTTTGATTGAGTGGTTTGGTTCGATGGTCTGCCTTGCCTTTAAAATGCTTGCCTTTCTTTTGTACTGGGTGGTTCATAGGAAGAAACCGACGGTGGCCAACGTACACGACCTTTCGACATTTTTTCAAAAATACACAGTCAAGGTCTTCATAACAATGTGTGCATGCATTATATCACTTGTTTGACTGGCCTGAAAGATTACTCAGAGCTGGCCAATCATTGATTGTTACAAACAACAATGCTCGTAGGTCAAAGTGCTCTAGTTTGTACTCATCCCACACATGAACTCCTGGTTTGCTCCATAAAAGTTGAAGTTCCTCGACTAATGGCCTCAGGTAGACATCTATGTCATTGCCAGGTTGCTTCGGTCCTTGGATAAGCACCGACATCATAATAAACTTCCGCTTCATGCATAGCCATGGAGGAAGGTTGTAGATACATAGAGTAACTGGCCAAGTGCTGTGACTACTGCTCTGCTCACCGAAAGGATTCATACCATCTGTACTTAAGGTGAACCACAAGTTTCTAGCATCATCTGCAAAATCTAGGAATTCTCTGTCTATCGCTCTCCACTGGGATCCATCGGCAGGGTGTCTCAGCATATTGTCTATCTTACGGTCTTCTTTATGCCACCGCAACAACTTTGCATTGTTCTTGTTTCTGAACAGACGTTTTAATCGTGGTATTATAGGAGCATACTACATAACCTTGGCAGGAATTTTCTTCCTATGACGTTCTTCACCCTCAACATCGCCAGGATCGCCTCGCTTGATCTTATACCGTGATGCCTTACATACTGGACATGCATCCAAATTCTCGAATTCCTCCCCACAGTAGAGGATGCAGTGATTAGGACATGCGTGTATCTTCTGGATTTCTAATCCCAAAGGGCAGACAACCTGTTTTGCTTCGTACGTAGTGGTGGGCAATTCGTTGCCTTTTGGAAGCATCTTTTTTATGATCTTCAATAACTGCCCAAATGCCTTGTCAGTTATACCATTCTTTGTCTTCCATTGCAGCAATTCTAGTGTGGTACCTAGCTTTTTTTTGCCCCTTTTCAGCGGTGGGATATAGCGATTTCCTGTGGTCCTCTAGCATGCGCTCGAACTTGGCTTTCTCTTTATCACTTTCACATTCTCTTTGTGCATCACGGATGGCATCACCAAAAGCATCATCGTCCCGATCATCTTCTGCCGCTACCTCTTCTTCATTATCTCCCCCCATTGCAACATCATTGAAGCCACCGTACTGAGTAATAATATTGGCGTGGTCCAATTCTTCTTCTTCTTTTTCACCTTCATCCAATATAATCCTGCTTTCTCCATGCTTGGTCCAACAAATATAGTTTGGTACGAAACCAGACTTTAATAAGTGCGAATGAAGAGTTCTTGAGTTAGACTATTCCGTCAAATTCTTGCACACGGCACATAGACAACACATGAAACCGTCCCTCTTATTTGTCTCAGCCACACTTAAGAAATAGTGCATCCCATTAATGAACTCTTCGGAGCGCCGATCGGCATTATACATCCAATTACGTGTTACCATCTGCATTAAATATATCATATATATTATGAAAACCATGCACACATATAGTTTCTCATCTTATTGCACAACATGTCTAACACACATAATTGATTAATTCAAGCAAGCTAGGCTACAACAAATACAATCACAACTAGCACTAAAAAACCAAAACTAAAATGCACTTAAGCAACATAATTAGTTCGCGTCCGATCCCAACTATAATAGATAGATCATTCGCTTGATCAACATCATTGAACTCCTTTCGCCGTCTCACTGCCTCATCACCTTCAGCCTCAACCACCTATGCAAAAGATTTCTTGATGTGTTCAATGTATTCTTCCTCCCAGTAACAACCTGTACATCCGCCGGTACCGTCCCACTGAATAAAAGAGAGAATCAAAAGTTTAATTAATATCATTTAAAAAATAAGCACATATATAAGCAAATGTCTGGAAATAACTCACATTACGATTCGGACACTTGTAGAATATACGACCCTTGTTTACTCCCTCTTTCGACACTTTGTACTCCATCACAATTTTCTGCCCACACTTGCCACAAGTAATGAGAGGGAGTTCCGGCCGGTATCGCTTTTGAACCTGTTGAGAGACCGAAGACCCGGTCACGGTTGCCATCTACTATCCATACTTAATTTTTAAACAATTATAAATTCCACATTTACTAGTAAACATGTATGATTAAAGAAGAACCTAATAATATCCTTTATTTGTCTAGTTACTTCAACAAATCTTCTAAATTATACAATGGACATTATTTAGTAATAAAAATAAATCAAGTGATATTAACAAACCAATTAATTTGAACTATCCTACTTTCTAATATCATAAAAAGATACTATAATCCATTCTTGCAAACTACATTAATAATAGGTCAACCATGATATATATATATATATATATATATAAAATAACAAAGTGGATTTGAGCTAAAAATGATGGGAACATCACAAGCCAAAAACAACATGAAAAAGACAAGAAAGGCTGAAGTTAGTCACCTCCAAGCACGAAGAGATGATGATGGAGTCGAAGAAGATCAACGACGGGCATCGGAGATGAAGAACAAATGAAGAACAAGCAAGAAGATGCTCCAAGAACAACAATGATGCTCTCGGTTTAAAATGGGCAGAGGGGAGGAGGTAGCCGGCATATAAACCACACGTTTAGCATCGGTTCAGAACACAAACCGATGCTAAAGGAGACCCTTTAGCACTGGTTTGTGTTAAAAACCGATGCTAAAGGCTTTGCCTCAGCCCGTGGCACTAGTCGGTGCTAAAGGGGACCCGTTAGCACTGGTTGGTAACACGAACCGGTGCTAAAGGGTCCCTGCCCCGACAGCACCTGTCGGTAGCCGTTGGGCAGGACCCTTTAGCACCGGTTCATGTTACGA
This sequence comes from Sorghum bicolor, assembly GCF_000003195.3. NCBI lineage: Eukaryota > Viridiplantae > Streptophyta > Magnoliopsida > Poales > Poaceae > Sorghum > Sorghum bicolor. Next base: position 48,666,974 of record NC_012872.2, read on the forward strand.
ACCGGTGTTAAAGGGGCCTTTAACCCCGGGCCTCAAAAAGGGTGAGGGTTTTGGCAATTTTGGGCATCGACCAATGCCTCATTCTGTAGTAGTGAAAGCACCTCTATGTAACTTATTTTCATTATTTTTATCAATGTCTGTGGAACATTTATTGTTAATCTCTTTAGCATGTTTAACAATATCCATTGGTGACAAAGGCAGCAAAGTAATATTCTTGTTCTTATGTATGAAAGTGTATGTATTAGTTCTACCATGGTGTGAAGCATCAGTATCAAATTCCTATGGACGTCCTAACAAAATTGAACAAGCTTGCATAGGCACAACATCAAAATCAGCAGTATCATGATAACAACCTGTGAAGAAACTAATGCGCGCTGATTTAGTTACCTTAGTCTTACCACTATTATTGAACCATTGAAGTTTATATGGATACAAATATTGTCGTGTGGTTAATCCAAGCTTCTCAACCAAATCTGAACTCACCAAGTTGTTGCAACTCCCGCTATCAATGATGGCGAGTGTAGAAATACAGCACGCCCTAATCAGGGGGGTGACCTTCATTATATAGCATAATAGGCTATGGTTACAATGTACATGGGCCAATAGGCCATACGCCCAATATGAGCTGTTACAATTACATTTTAACAACCTCCCTCAGTCTAAGCGGGAGTGTCACGAACACAAAAACTAGACCTAAAGTTAGTGAATAACTCTACAGGTAACCCTTTGGTCATAATATCTGCGAACCGACGAGACGATGGAACATGGAGCACCCGAACCTGTCCCAAAGCAACCTTCTCACAGATGAAGTGAATATCTATCTCAATATGATTCATGCGACGATGATGAACTGGATTGGCAGTCATGTAGACAACACTAACATTATCGCAGAAGATGATCGTTGTTGAAGAGATGGGTGCATGGAGCCCCTGAAGTAACTGACGAAACCAACAAGTCTCAGCCACAGTGTGTGCAACAGCACGATACTCAATCTCCACACTCGAACGAGAGACTGTAGTTTGTCGTTTGGAGGACTAAGAGACTAAGTTGTCGCCGAGGAAGACACAGTACCCTGATGTGGAGCGCCGAGAGTCGGGACAGCCAGCTCAATCAGTATCGGAGTAGGCAGTCAAACTGGTAATGCTACTTGTGCGGATGTGAAGCCCGATGGAGAGAGTGCCTTTGACATACCGCAGAAGACACTTGAGCCTCGCAAGATGAGGCTCTCACGGGTCGTGCATGAAGAGGCAAATCTACTGAACTGCATAGGCAAGGTCCGAATGAGTCAGCGTGAGATACTGTAGAGCACCTACGAGGATGTGGTACTGAGTGACATCCACCACCGGAGCGTCGTCCATAGCGGAAAGCTTGGCCTGAGTGTCAACAGGAGTCGCTGTAGAGTGACACTCAGCCATGCCTGCGTGCTGAAGTAGGTCCACAACATACTGGCGCTGAGACAGAAAGAGGCCATTAGCAGAACGCGTGACAGAGATCCCGAGGAAGTGATGGAGATCCCCGAGATATGTCATGGCGAACTCGGAGTGAAGAAGCTCGGTGAGGCGTCGAAGAAGCGAGGTCGACGAAGCTGTCAAGACGATGTTGTCGACGTAGAGGAGCAAATAGGCAACATCAGCACCCACTTTGTAAACAAAGAGGGACGTGTCGGAGGTCGAAGTTGTGAAGCCGCACCGCCGGATAAAGCCGGAGAACCGCAGGTGCTACACCTTGGGCGCCTGCTTGAGTACGTACAAGGACTTTTGCAGGAGATAGACGTGGTCGGGAGCCGCCGAGTCGACGAAGCCAGGCGGCTGCTGAACGTAGACCATCTCGTTCAGATGGCCGTGAAGAAAGGCATTCTTCACATCCAGCTGATGTATCGGCTAGGAAAGAGAGGTGGCGATACTGAGGATGACCCTGATGGTGGTCGGCTTGACAACCGGACTGAACATCTTGTCGTAGTCAATGCCGTACTGCTGGGAGAACCCACAAACGACCCATCTGGCTTTGTGACGAGCCAAAGAGCCGTCAGCATGATACTTATGCTTGAAGACCCACTTGCCACTGATGACATTGGCATGAGGTGGTCGAGGTACGAGACGCCAGGTGCCATTGTCCATGAGCACCTTGTATTCTTCAGTCATAGCTGCGTGCCAATTTGGATGAGTGAGCGTGGCGCCGGAGTTGCCTGGCAACGGAGAAGCCGGGCTAGAGTGCAAAACGGTGAAGCCGTAGCAGTCCACAGGCGGTGGCAGGGTGCCTGTCAGGCCGGCAGCACCACTGCCTGTGGGGCTGCAGCCGTGGGTATCGCCGCGGCCACTCTGGGCTATCGGCTGTACTGAAGACCATAGCGGCTCCCGGCGACACAAGCTGCTGGTGGGGGAGCAGCGACCTGCCGAGGAGCAATAGCGACAGGGGCTGCTGGTGGGGAAGCAGCGACCTGCCGAGGAGCATCTGACCGAGGAACCTGAGGCATCCGATGAGCAGCACCCTGCCATAGAATGGCCGGATCGAGGCCAACAGGATCACCAGTGTCATCTTTGAGAGTCCGTGTTCGCTCAACATCCGAGGTGGAAGGAGCTGGAGCGGGAAGTATGTCCTGTAACAAAAAAACAAGCAAATTCGGTTGGGTCTTGGAAGCTGCAAACGAAAAGTGAGTCTCATAAAAAATGACATGCCGCGAGATGATGATCTTGCAGGTGGAGAGGTCAAGACACCAGTAGCCCTTCTGTGAAGGAGGGTAACCGAGGAAGACACATGCCGTGGAGCGAGGGGATAGTTTGTGGTGAGTCGTGGCACTAAGGTTGGGATAGCAAAGGCAGCCAAAAACACGTAGGATGGAGTAGTCTGGCATTTTGTGGTGAAGAAGATGATATGGTATACCATTCGTGATGGACGCGGACGGTCGCCGATTCTTGAGGAACACGGCGGTCGAAAGAGCTTCGACCCAATAGGATGAAGGCATGGCGGCATGAATCAGAAGCGTGCGAACACCATTGTTTAGGGTGTGAAGCATGCGTTCAGCCTTGCCATTCTAAGCTGATGTGTAGGGGCAGGAGGTCCAAAGAAGAATGCCTCAGGCAGCCAAGAAGACAACAGTGGCATTATTCAGGAACTCGGTGCCATTGTCGGCCTGAAAACAGCGAACAGAAGAACTGAACTGTGTATGAGCATAAACAACAAAGCGAACAATATGATCGTGAACTTCGGATTTATGACGAAGAGGAAACGTCCAGCAATAATGTGTATAATCATCAACTAACACAAGATAGAATTTATAACCAGAAATACTCGACACTGGAGAGGTCCAAACATCACAATGAACGAGTTCAAAGGGTACTGATGTTCTAGAAACCGAACTAGCAAACGACAGCCTAACATGTTTACCGAGCTGGCAAGCATGATAGATGCGACGAGCTGCTTTATTACACTGAATAGCTGATAATTTATTAAGGGTAGCAACGACTGGAGGTGCAGGATGACCAAGACGGGAGTGCCACAACTACGAGGAGACGACAGCAACATGATAGTGAGGTGGTAGGCGATGTGGGATGGTATAGAGGTCCCCGTTACTATTGTACCGAAGGAGGACCGTCCTGGTCTTGAGATCCTTAACAGGAAAACCAGAGGCGTCAAACTCAATAGAACAGTTATTGTCGCGAGTAAGCTGTCGAACGGATAACAGGTTACGAGTAAGATGCGGAGTGAAAAGAATATTATTAAGATGAAAAGAATGATCAGCTATTTTTAAAGAAGAAGTGCCACGACTAAGAACACGAATAGATTGTCCGTTGCCAACCGTAATAGAGGACGATGGCATTGGGAGACGGGAAAGGAGTATACCGTCACTGGAGGTCATGTGAGCTGTCGCTCCACTGTCCATGACCCAGGGGTTAGCCCCTTGAAGTGCTAGCTAGTTGAGGGCAGCGATCAAGCTAGTCTGATCCCAGGACCCGTACGCAGGCGGTGCAGAGTACTGGGGTGGCGTGAACGCGGTGTGAGCCTGATGCGGAGGTGGAGGCGGTGGGGGAGGTGCTAATGGCACCCCCACTGCTGCTGCTGGTGCTGCGGTGCCCACTGGCCGGCCCAAGGAGGGTAGCAGAACCAAGGGCTAGCCGGTGGAGGAGCTTGGCGCCCACCGGAGGGGCCCTGTTGGGCACCACGCTGCTGCTGGTTCTGCTGATTGCGCCCTCCACCGTTGTTGCCGTTGCCACCGCGGCCACCTTTACCCTTACCCCCTTGCCCTTGCCACCACCACCGCGATTAGGGGCCGAAGAGGCGGTAGACTGGCAAGAAGGCGAGGTGCAGGAGGGGGTGGTGAAGGCAGCGAGCGCTAACGCCGAAGCTTCCTTGCCCTTGTTGCCAAGGCGAAGTTCCTTGATGCGAAGCATGTTGGTGGCAGCCTTGAAGTCAGGAAGCGGCGACGTGTTAGCGATGATGTCGGCGGTGTTGGCGAAGCAAGGGTTGATACCGCGCAGAAGGTTGAGCACAAGCTACGAGGGGGAGATGGTGTGACCGACCTCCCTCATTGCGTCGGCAGTTTGCTTCATCTCCTGTGCGTAGGCATTGACGGAGAGATCACCTTAGGACAAGCTGTGGAACTCCTGCCCAAGGATGATTGCCCGAGGTTCCTTGTTCACCTAGAACAGAGCCTCCATGGAGATGTATAAAGCGCGTGCATCTTGATCGGGCTTGAAAGCCCTAGTTTGGTTTTGGATAATTGATGAAACCCTAGTACTAACCTCTATACTAAGTGTGTGTAGACTTAATGTGGTTGGTACATGCCAAGTGATGGAGCAAGTGATGATCATGGTGATCAAGTGCTCAACTTGGAAAAGAAGAAAGAGAAAAACAAAACAATATGGAGATCAAGGCAAAGGTATTGCTTAGGGTTTTGGTTTTGGTGATCAAGACACCATAGAGGGTGTGATCACATTTAGGATAGATAGCCGTACTATAAAGAGGGGAATTCCTTGGCTAAGTGGTTATCAAGTGCCACTAGGTGTCATTGTTCATGTGCATGCATTTAGAACCTAGTGAGCTAACTTAACTCCTTCGAAGAAAATGTTTGTGAAAAATGCTAACACACGTGCACATGTTGGTTTACACATTGTGGTGCTCGGTGGGATTCGGTGCTTTTTGGGAAAATGAAGTGCATATTTTCTATTGCACCGGTGGGAAATTTGGAGAAGTCGTGGGAGTGTTTCTCGCTGAGAAACACTCACCGGACGCTAGTCCAGAAGCACCAGACGCTGCGCTTGTGCGTCCGGTGTGCAGGCAGCCTGGCTCGGTTAGGGTTAGGCACCGGACGCTAGGCACCGGACGCAATTTGGAGCGTCCGGTGGTGTGAGTCCAGTGACTTGAGCGTTTTGCAGAGCTCTCTGAGTTTAAGTCCGGTGAGCACCGGACGCAGCTTGGAGCGTCCGGTGGTGTGCGTCCGGTGACCTCGCGTGTTGTAGACCTCTCTGTGTTTAAGGCCGGTGTGCACCGGACGCGTTCGGTGCCAACTTGCTCAGCGTCCGGTGCACTGCAGGTGACCGTTAGACTCTGACATGAGAGTTTCAAAAGGCGACACGTGGCTGATGTTGGAGCACCGGACGCAGGGGCTGAGCGTCCAGTGCCCCCTAAAGAGCGTCCGGTGACCCCGAGTTTTTTTCCAGTGAAAGAGCCAACGGCTCTATTTGTTTGAGGGGCTATAAATACGTGTTTGGCCAGCTTGGGGCTCACTCTCTTGGCATTCTAACATACTTGACATCCTTGTGAGCCTAAGCAAACAACTCCTACTCATCTCCTTCATAGATTAAACATCTTTGTGAGATTGGGAGTGATTCCAAGTGCATTTGCTTGAGTGATTGCATCTAGTGGCACTTGGGGATCGTTCTAGCTGCGGTTTTCTTGTTACTCTTGGTGGTTGCCGCCACCTAGATGGCTTGGAGCAGCGGAGGAGCATTGGCACGAGTTAGTGATTGTTTGTGGCCATCTCCCGGTGATTGTGAGAGGTTTGTGCCTACCTCGGCGGAGAGCCAAAGGCAACATTAGTGCATTGCTCGTGTCATTGAGCTACCTCACTTGTGGGTAGATTCTTGTGGTGTCCTAGTGAGGACGAGGTTCATGCTACACCTCTTAGGCACCGAACCACCAAGTGTTGGTCGACACAACGGGGACGTAGCGTGCCGGCAAGCACGTGAACCTCGGGAGAAAATCGTGTGTCTTCATTGTGTTTATGATTGGATTTCTCCCAGTGATTGGACTTCATTTTATTGATTGGTTCATCCCCTCTACACATCGGTATAAAAATCAAACCATCTCTCTTACTTCCTTGCAAACTAGAGTAGCTTACATACATGTATAGAAACTTTAGGTAGCTCTCTAGTGTAAGTAGAGACATAGCACTTGTGTGCCTAGTGATCATATCAACTAGAATTGTTGGATAGGTGGCTTGCAAACCCCCTTTTTAGAGCTAGAGCAAAAAACTTCGCTTTGTTATTTACTAACCCCTTGCTCTAGTGAATTTGTAGAATTTTTTAAATAGGCTATTCACCCCCCGCTAGCCATATTAGGACCTTTCAAGGCTCCATGGCGAGGTCGAGGACGGTGTCGTCGCAGGAGTTGTACATCCACCCGCGAATGGAGAGATCGGGCTAGGACCACATAGGGTCAGCCGGACGAGCAGCCTCTGTGCCATCAATGTGTTCGAGCAGACTGTACTTCCCACAAACAGCGGTGAAGAAGGCCTTCCACTTAGAGTAATTGGGACGCTGAGACAGAGGACGATCAGGATGTGCTGCTTGATGTTGATAGCAGCATAGGCGGCATAGAAGGCGGGTGCGAGGCCATCCACCATCGCACAAGACGTGGCGGAGCCGAGGGAGCCGGTCATGGAGGACGACTGCGTCATGATGAATCAGGGACGGGTGGCCTGGGCATCACGAGTGGAATCGTGTGGCAGTGGTGGCGGCGTTTGGAGGCGGCGACCTATGCTGCACGAGAAGGCAGCAGAGGAGGCGGTGGGTCGCGCGGTGGCTTGACTGGGTGGTGGCGCGAGCGGGTGTGTGCGTGGCGGCCAGCGAAGCGCGGCGCGAGGGTAGGCTAGCGCGGCGGGCGAGCGGTGCTGCGACGCAGGCGAGCGAACGAATCGTGAGCGACATGGGTGAGCGAACGAATCGTGAGCAAACTCGGGACGGCGCGTGGGGCGCGGGCGAGCAGACACGCGACAGCGCGTGGTGCGGTGGCGCACGACCTCGCTGCGAGATCGCACGGGTAGCAGAAAAAAAACAGGATCGTGATTAGCTTGATACCATGTAGAAACACCACACGCCCTAATATCAGGGGTGACCTTCATTATATAGCCTAATAGGCTAGGGTTACAATGTACATGGGCCAATTGGCCATACGCCCAATATGGGCTGTTACAATTACATTCTAATAGTGAGAACACGACAACCTTGCACAATAAGATATATGTGGAACAAATTGTGGCACTGGATCTGCTTATCTTCTTCGTGTACCACACGTGAACTCAACACACGCTGCACAAGAAGGCTAGGATAGCCAGCGGAGGCAGTAACGGAGTCAATGGCGATGGTCTCCGTGTCTTGATCACCCTCGGTGGGATCTGCAGCAATGTTAGCAGCAAGAGTTAAATCATCTTCAACATCACTAGCACTTACATATCCATCCTTGGTAGCAATGGAAGTGCGAGGACTGGGGCAATCCTTCATGACATGTCCCATGCCTTTGCATCGATGGCAAATGATTTTAGCGCTGGGCGAGGAGGAACTAGTGGAATCATTCGGATTGGCACCTTTCTTCAGCTGTGGGGGCTGCACATTAGACAATTTACTTACCCCAGAAGGAAATGCAGGTGTGAGCGTGTCTAGCTCGGAACGTTGCTAAAAATTCCTCCCATTATTAGACCTGAAAGTCTAGTGTTGCTTGCGTCCCTGTACTTCATGTTCTGCCTTTATAGCAAGATGATACAATTGGGAAAAATTACGCCATTCTTTGTAATCAAGAATGTTCTAGATATCATGATTTAAACCACCAAAGAATCTAGCACTAGCATCAGCATCATCTTCATGTACACCACAACGTGCTAAACCAATAAGCAATTCTTGATAGTATGCTTCTACGCTTTTATCTCCTTGTTTTAAAGTTTGCAGTTTAAGACGTAAATCATGTTGATAATAAGGAGGAACAAAATGAGATTTCATACGTTGTTTAAAGCATTCCAAGTTTGAGGCATAACAGCAGCATTATTAGTATTGCAAAGATCACTCCGCCAAAACAAAGCAAAATTAGTAAACTCACTAGTAGCAAGTCTAACTCTATGCTCAGCAGGCACATTATGAGAATCAAATTTTTGTTGAATAGCAAGCTCCCAATCTAAGTATGCCTTAGGATCAACATTACCAGCAAAAGGAGGGAGGCTAAATTTAATTTTAGCAAAGGGATCATTATTACCATGGTTATTACCTCCCATACCGCGACGATTGAAGCTGTAGCGGCGACGGTTGCGTGCATCACCATCATCGTCCATATCTTCATGATTAGAAAGAACTCCATCTACATCTTCATCATCACCATCATGACATGGAGGGCGTTGCTCAATCTGTTCAATACGGGTGACCAGATTGTTCACATTGCGTGTCAGCTAGGTTATAAGATTGCGTTGTTCAGTGATGAACACTGTAAGTTCACCCTTAGACACACAATCATTAAAATCCGTCGGAGATCCTGCCATGGTTAGAAAATTGGGAAAAACAATAGCAAAGGATTATCCCTATGAACTAATAGGAACCAAGTGGTGGTGGTGGTAAAAGTGGAATACAAAATTAGAAGCGGCTTACCACTGTCTTACAAGTGTTCTTACCAAAGCCAAATAGGGGCAAAACCAAATTGGCAAAGTAATCTGTTGTTGAGCGTGGGTAAATAGTTACAAGATGAACCTGTGCTGACAGAAGTATACGTGGAGCTTTGGACAGGCATAATGTAAGTAACAAAGAATTAGCAATATTCGAATACATAGTTAGCTAAGTTCAATAAGTATCTAAAGGACAAATCACAATTGCTGGCTAAGACGTGTCTAGACGTAGCGCAACAAGGTGAAACAAAGTATGATGGAAGGAACTCAACAAACAAGCAATAGAGTAGATTGTTCTTTTATCCTGATTTTTCCTCGATTTTCCCAAAAGGCACTCACTACAGGAAAGCCGAGCTTTGCCGAGTGTTAAATGCTTTGCCGAGTGCTAAAAATCAGGCACTCGGCAAAGAGCCTCTTTGCCGAGTGTTGCACTCGGCAAAGCAAGGCCCTCGGCAAAGAGCCTCTTTGCCGAGTGCCAAACACTCGGCAAAGCCCGGCCCTCGGCAAAGATGGTCTTTGCCGAGTGTCGGACACTCGGCAAAGTAAGGCACTCGACAAAGGGTGACGGTGGTACACACCGTTAGTCTTTGCCGAGTGCCAGAAGTTTGACACGATAGGGTCAATGATGAGGACGATGGAGATGATGTCCAAAATGTCAAGGACTTACAAATGCTTGAGCGATTACATTTAGGCAATGACAATGTAGATAACATTCCTTCTTCAGATAGTGTTGTTTATTTCGACATGGTTGATAGTGATGATGAGACTTATGATCCAGCAAATCCTGATCATGAAGATTATTTCTAGTACATGTAATACAATGTTCTTTTCTAATTATGCTTTATTTATCTTGCATTTTTAATTACTTCTTGCTTATCATTTTTAATTTCTAATTACCTCTTGTTTTTTCTTTCCAATTGCAGGTGGTTGAACAAAGATGGTGGGTAACCGTTGTTGACGGTCCTTAAGTATCAAATTTAATTATCAAATAAATAAAGAAAAGGATCTAAATGAAATCAAGATCCAAACTTAGGGTTTTATCTGACAGAATTCCACGAGTTTTGGTGTTTGTCTATTTCTGCAGGGGGTTATCAGGAAATACGGAAGAAAGGCCCACACGTCGGGATTACATAGAGATATTAACGTGCCGCGCAATTATCTTACATCTAAAAGACTCCAGAAGCCACGAGACCGAAGCGGAGGCGAAACGGGGCCAGAGGCAGGGCGCCCGCCCTCCTGCCCTAGGCGCCCGCCCCCTCTAGGAGTCCAATCAGGACTCTGCTTCGTGGAAGATCTCCACCGACCTAAAGGATGAATCTAAACCATACAATCTATGTCGGTTTGATCCAATGGCCCATATTCACTTGGAGGGACTATAAAACCAGACCCCCTGGCCCCTAGAGGGGAGAGCCTCTCAACCCTAATTCATTGTTCCTCGAGGGAGAAGAAGCCCCTGATCAAGATTAGAGCCACCACATCAATTAGATATCTAGATTAGCATAGCTACATAGGATTAGAACTAGAAGGAGTCAATCTTCGATTGGTTTCCGGATCTGTCAAGAGGATTCTTGGTAATTCTCTAATTGTGCTTCTAATTACTTTCTAATTATCTTTGTTCTTCAATATTATGAATATGACTTTGTTCTACTTCAATATATTGCTTATGACTTTGCTCTATTTGCTTATATTCAAGATTATATTGTTCTTAGTTTATCATAGTTATGTACTTGGCTTAGTTAGATTCGATCTATATACATGGTTAGGATCGTATAGTGTTTATCCATCGGATCCATGGGTAAATGATAGATATTGTGTAGGCGTGGTGCTTATACCGTATTTATTTGTGATTGTACCCAATATGCCAGATCGTGGGGTGGTTCGTGATAGTGACAGCTTTATTGATTCTTATATAGTCCCCCTCTCGTGTATTGGGCTGGCAGAGCAACATTATTACAGGGGAGTGATTGCTATGTTTCTCATTTACCTTGCTAATATCACTATGCATGGGCGTAGTCTTGTCTCGCAATGATTGCTAAGTATGCTTGCACTAACTATGATATCCTAGACTATATAGTTGAGAATAACTTAGGGAATATTCTTGTAGTTCGTTCTAATACCATGCTAATGACTTTCTAGAGTATCTAATTGAGGTGCTTATCATATTTATTATGTGGCTAGATCAGATTAGTTATCCTTGTCACTATTATTATTTCATATATCTTTTATGTGACACTTATCCCTGTATGAAGAGTTAGATAAATGTTCTCAATTATACATGCAATGATAGATGCTCAATCTCATATTCTATTCTGTAATCAATAGTGATGATTGCTAATCCCTTCCCAGTGGTAAAAATATAAATAACGATACCTGGAATACTTCCCGGTTAAAATGCTGCATCAGTATTAATCTGTGCGCTTGCAGATCCCATTCATTATTTATTTAGAAGAGCAATTGCATATTTCAATACTGCGTCTCTTATATCATGCTGGGGATGACAACTTGGCTTAAGTGGTGTGAGGGATAGGTTTGGCATTTTTGGCACCGTTACTAGATTTAGAGAACTTAGTCTACTTTTGGTAATGATGTTAAGAATACCCAACAAGCATTTTTGGCGCCGTTGCCGGGGAAGGTTGATTACTAATCAGGAATAGAATAAAAGATTTTGAGTTATCATTCGCATCACTAATATGATTGAGCTTATCTATTCTCTCATACAGTTTTACCCCGATATTTTTCTATTTTATCTTATGCAGGGGAATGTATGAATAGAAGACATCTTCCAGGAAATTTTGTTGACAATCCCGAAGCATTATTCAAGAAGACGAGAGCAAAGCTCAAGAAGAGATCATCAACACTTCAGCAAGAAGCTTCATCCAATCAAGAAGATCACCGGAACTTGTCTTCAGAGTTTGAGGCCATGGCGAACAAATCAATCCGCGAGTTCTCAGCTCCCACTACGGACAACATCCACACTGGACCTACTGCAGAGATCGACGACAACTTTGAGCTCAAGCCTGGACTTATCAACATGGTGCAATCCAACCAGTTCTGTGGGAAGGCACACGAAGATGCTAGTGCTCATTTACAACACTTCCTGGAGATTTGCAACACATTCACCATATCAGGAGTTTCAAAAGATGCTATACTACTTCGCCTCTTCCCATTCTCACTATTAGGAAGAGCGAAGCAGTGGTTCTATGCTACAAAGGAGAAGAATACTACGTGGGCACTCTGCTCAACAAACTTCCTGGCAAAGTTCTTTCCCATGGGCAAGACCAATGCTCTCCGTGGGAAGATTACCAGTTTTCAGCAACAAAATGATGAATCCGTTCCAGAAGCATGGGAGCGCTTTCAAGACTACATCCTAGAATGTCCCCATCATAGAATGGAGAGTTGGCTATTGATGCAGACATTTTATCATGGGCTCGGCAACAGTGCCTGAGAAACCATGGATGCTGCAGCTGGAGGAGCATTCTTATCACTTACTATATCACAAGCCACAGCTCTTGTGGAGAAGATGGCGTCCAATCAAAGCTGGAATGAAGAGAGGACCCAGACACGCAAGAGAGGTGGAGGTATGCATCAGCTGAAGGAGGTAGACATGCTGTCTGCAAAGCTAGACCTGCTCATGAAGAAGCTTGACGATAGAGCTGGAGACAAGAAAGAAGTTATGCACATCTACGACTCTCACATGACTTGTGAGGAGTGTGGAGACACTGGACACTCAGGCAATCACTGCCCTGAGATACTTAAGGATGTGAACTACATCAACAACAACAACTACTACTACTACAATCGTCCTCAACAAAATCAAGGTTGGAATCAACAGAGGCCTAACTACTCAGGTAATTATCAAGGTAACAATTCTTACAACAATAATAGTAATTTTCCACCTTTGAGAGAGTTAGTGTCTAATCAAGGAAAGCTAATGGATAACCTATCTAAGAAATTGGCATCTAATGATAAAATGCTAGAAAATATAAATAATAGAATGGATAATTTCTCTACTGCCATCAAGAATCAAATTAGCTTTAATAAAATGATTGAATCACAGTTAAATCAAATAGCTGCTGCTGTTCCTACTAATAACCTCGGTATACCATCACAACCGGAAGGATTAGAATCTGCAAATCTTGAAGACATGTTTGATGCAGGTAATTGGAGTAACCCCGTCAATGAATTCTCTACTGACCTTCTGCCGGTCAAGAGAGGCGATCCAGGACGCCCCGTCATCCCGATCTCTATCGGCATGGTGGACATTCCAGAAGCACTCTGCGACTTTGGCTCTAGCGTCAACATTATACCCAGGGTACTCTATGAAAAATTCTTTACATATCCTTTATTAGAAATAACCATGTGTTTGCAGTTTGCAGATCAGACGATAACTTTTCCAAAAGGAATAGTGAAGAACCTTTGCGTCCGAGTTGGTACCTTATATGCCCCAGCAGACTTCATAGTGGTAGAGACCGGAAATGATGAGAGAGCACCTATCATCTTAGGGAGGCCATTCTTAAACACCACAGGAGCTATCATCTACGCCAGTGCTGCCAAGATCAGTTTCTACGTCAAAGGGAGGAAGGAGACATTTTTCTTCAAGAACAAGACTACACAAATTCCAGATCAATCCAGACGTAAATCAAGGAAGAGGACCAACAGGAGGAACAGGAACAAGCAAGTGTGGACCGAGTCAGCTAAGATGGTCACTGTAGTTCATGGAGGCCAAGATCACCAACTTAAGTCACCGCTTTTGACCAAGAAGAACGACCCAGGAATGCCAAGCATCTACTGCTCCATAAATGGATACAACTTCTACAAGGCAACTTGTGACACCGGATCGGGCGTCAACATAATGGCCGCAGTCACCTATCGGCTCTTGTTCGGAACCATGCCACTAAGACCAACATACATTCAACTCCAGATGGCAGATCAGACATTTCGAGAAGTCAAAGGAATAGTATCTGATGTCCCAGTCAAAATAGACGATCAATTTGTCTACACAGACTTTCAAGTTATTGACATGGGAGAAGACGAGTATGATCCACCCATCATCCTTGGAAGACCGTTTCTCAGCACCGTTAAAGCAATTATCTACATTGGAACCGGAGAAGTCCATATGCACTTCTCCTCAGAGAAGGTACGCCGTTATTTTACTGACCCTAACTATATCGTTGAAGAATCTAAGCAGGTAAGAAAGCGACGCAACCGCAACCAGAGGAGGCAGATCATCATGGACGGATGGGCAGACTACGAAGGAGAAGTGATAAGATCAGAAGACGTTGAGTTTAAACAGAATTATCTAGAGGAGACTGAAGCACCGAGTCAGGTATGGAAAATGAAGATAACTATACATGAAGAGGAGGCGCTGCCGGAAGTACCGACTTCGCCTCCCAACGAACCTCAGGACCATTAAGAAAATGGAGAGTCCCGTTCGGAGGACTTAAAAAACACCGAACGCCTTGCCAAGAGGTAACTTGGTAGTTATCCTTTCCCTTTCAATTATTTTAAATAGTTTACTTAGTTAATCATGTTCATACTATCTTAAAAATAAAAGAAAATAAAAATGTGAAAAACAGTAAGCCCCATGTGAGTAGACGAGTGGCATAAAACCCATAAGTACATTCACTGTGGTGGCATAAAAATAAAATAATTATTTTTCTGCTCTATAAAAATAAAAATATAAAAACAGGGAGTAATATTTATTAAGGAGTCTCAACATGATAAAGGCTAGATATTTATGCTAACACTTAACCAGTTCCACAAGCTTTGTTGTCTATTTGAACTCCACAGAATTTAAGAATCAAGAAGACTGGCAGACGGAGGACATTCTAATCGCTGTCAGATTGCTGCTGACTTTCAAATACACCTCTGCCACCTGCTAGCTACATCGAGGGAAATTACGTCAAAATTCAGCTTGGGGGAGAGCACCCCCATTTTATCTCGATAAGTATTTCTATCTATCTTTGTACTTATATTATTTTAGAATATAAATACACATAAACTATGGAAAACCAAATAAAGAGTTTGTGCTTATATATATATATATATATATATATATATATATGTCTTTTGCTTAGTGTGTTTAATAAATAAATAAAGTGGCTATGCTAAACTTAAGCATGGATATGATGAATAGTTGCTCTGCCTAATTTGCACATTTTAAGTTCTCTCTCAAGTTTAGACATAACTGTTATAATTTAAAGCTTGCTCTAGACCTAAATTGTGGGATGAAAACTTGATCTGAAGTCTAAGTTGTTAACGGATACGATATGGAAAGGTTGAGCTGCTGTTTATCTGTTTCTAGAGATGCTAGAATTCTGGAGAATTTTATCTTTGAAAATCTTTAAAATATTGCATGATGAGTTCCTGTATGATGAGAGTTTAAATTCCTACCACAGCCATATATACATGCTTGCTAGACTTTGAGCCACACATTTAATATTTACTGCTTATGAGCATTGAGTGTGGTCAAGCTGTGTAGACCCTTAGGAGCTTGTCATGTGGTTAAATCAAGATTTCACTTGCACGTTCACTCATATATGCTACTTCTACTCCGGAAGTACCATCCACATATATCCATCCATTTCCATCTCCAGAATCACCCAAAAATATTCTACTCCTAATTCGGGAGAGAATAACCAAAAATATTTTTGTTTTCCCTTGTGAAATAAATGCTCAAGTTATCTTGTTACTACCACTTGCTATATTATCTCAAGAGATGAGTGCTCTAAAAAAAAGAGAGAAAAAAAATAATAATATGAGGAAATAAAAAGGAGCAAGTGCTCGGAACCTCGAAGGAAAGAAAAAGTGAGACATGGACAAGTGTCCGACAGTAGAATTAGGGGTACAAGATACCCACTTGAGAGAAAAGAAAAGAATATAGAGCATCTCATTCTCCTCACTATTCAAAAAGCAAGAAAGGTATGTATCCCCTCAAAGAGCAAAAGTAGAATTAGACTTCCACCACCATTGTTTCTGCCATTGTTATCACCATCATCACCATACACCATTCATTCGCCACACATGCACATCTTGATTAAACTTATTGACTTGTTACTTTGGATCCATGGTTTGACTATGCAATAAATGTCTTGTAAGTATGTATACTTTATCTTCCACCTATGAGCTCCAGATATAAAAGCCTTATTAGAGTAGGATGAGAGAGAAGACAATGTCATTATGCTTTGTACCACAAATACCACATATCTTGAGAGAAGGCATATACCATCACTGCCTTGGTAAGGATCTAGAAATACCACAAAAGAGAGATCTGAGAGAGTCATACAAGGAATTTCTGAGTTTTATTTGAAAATCTGCAAAAAACCCCAGAGCTATAGCTGATCAAGAATAAGAGACATGGCACTTGGCTAGACTGTTCTATCTTTTAACCACTCAAGACAGAAGTGACGGTTACAAGTCCCATGGTGAAGGTAAAGTATGTAAGTTTTAAGTCTTGACAGTTTACTCTAACTCAGAGATAAGATCTTATTTAAAAAAAGCATGTGTACCGTCAATTTTTAAAAAATATTATAACAACTTATGATCCATAGCTGAGTCTATCCTTGCTTAGGGACGAGCAAGAGGTAAGCTTGGGGGAGTTTGTTGACGGTCCTTAAGTATCAAATTTAATTATCAAATAAATAAAGAAAAGGATCTAAATGAAATCAAGATCCAAACTTAGGGTTTTATCTGACAGAATTCCACGAGTTTTGGTGTTTGTCTATTTCTGCAGGGGGTTATCAGGAAATACGGAAGAAAGGCCCACACGTCGGGATTACATAGAGATATTAACGTGCCGCGCAATTATCTTACATCTAGAAGACTCCAGAAGCCACGAGACCGAAGCGGAGGCAAAACGGGGCCAGAGGCAGGGCGCCCGCCCTCCTGCCCTGGGCGCCCGCCCCCTCTAGGAGTCCAATCAGGACTCTGCTTCGTGGAAGATCTCCACCGACCTAAAGGATGAATCTAAACCATACAATCTATGTCGGTTTGATCCAATGGCCCATATTCACTTGGAGGGACTATAAAACCAGACCCCCTGGCCCCTAGAGGGGAGAGCCTCTCAACCCTAATTCATTGTTCCTCAAGGGAGAAGAAGCCCCTGATCAAGATTAGAGCCACAACATCAATTAGATATCTAGATTAGCATAGCTACATAGGATTAGAACTAGAAGGAGTCAATCTTCGATTGGTTTCCGGATCTGTCAAGAGGATTCTTGGTAATTCTCTAATTGTGCTTCTAATTACTTTCTAATTATCTTTGTTCTTCAATATTATGAATATGACTTTGTTCTACTTCAATATATTGCTTATGACTTTGCTCTATTTGCTTATATTCAAGATTATATTGTTCTTAGTTTATCATAGTTATGTACTTGGCTTAGTTAGATTCGATCTATATACATGGTTAGGATCGTATAGCGTTTATCCATCGGATCCATGGGTAAATGACAGATATTGTGTAGGCGTGGTGCTTATACCGTATTTATCTGCGATTGTACCCAATATGCCAGATCGTGGGGTGGTTCGTGATAGTGACAGCTTCATTGATTCTTATATAGTCCCCCTCTCGTGTATTGGGCTGGCAGAGCAACATTATTACAGGGGAGTGATTGCTATGTTTCTCATTTACCTTGCTAATATCACTATGCATGGGCGTAGTCTTGTCTCGCAATGATTGCTAAGTATGCTTGCACTAACTATGATATGCTAGACTATATAGTTGAGAATAACTTAGGAAATATTCTTGTAGTTCGTTCTAATACCATGCTAATGACTTTCTAGAGTATCTAATTGAGGTGCTTATCATATTTATTATGTGGCTAGATCAGATTAGTTATCCTTGTCACTATTATTATTTCATATATCTTTTATGTGACACTTATCCCTGTATGAAGAGTTAGATAAATGTTCTCAATTATACATGCAATGATAGATGCTCAATCTCATATTCTATTCTGTAATCAATAGTGATGATTGCTAATCCCTTCCCAGTGGTAAAAATATAAATAACGATACCTGGAATACTTCTCGGTTAAAATGCTGTATCGGTATTAATCTGTGCGCTTGCAGATCCATTCATTATTTATTTAGAAGAGCAATTGCATATTTCAATACCGCGTCTCTTATATCATGCTGGGGATGACAACTTGGCTTAAGTGGTGTGAGGGATAGGTTTGGCATTTTTGGCACCGTTACTAGATTTAGAGAACTTAGTCTACTTTTGGTAATGATGTTAAGAATACCCAACAACCGTCAGAGAAACGTGTTCTCGCTTTACCAGAGGACACGTCCTACACCAGGTCCAGAAGAGGAGCCGTCAGACACGAGGAGGAGGAGGGGGGCAGGAAGCAGGCTCGTCCTCCCACGCCGGTGGTGGACGATGACGAGGAGGAGGTGGCTGCCTACGGGGACGCGGATGGGGATAGGGACACGGACGTGGTTGAGAATGAGCAGGGTCGTCAGGAGGAGGAGGTGGGGTGTGGGGACGAGGTGGAGGATGAGGAGGAGGAGGGGGACTGCGGGGGAACTGGTTCTGCTTCTTCTACTTCGTCGGGTCTCTACTTGCGAGGTCCCGCTAGCCTCCTACCTACGCCACCTGTTCATCGACGCCCGGTGGTGCGTCCTGAAGGGCAAAAGTAAGTAACTTTATATATTGTCATCAATACTAGAGGAACTGGACTTATGAGTAAGTACAATCTAATATGTGTTCTTAATCACTTATGCAGGAACTGGACTGTTGTGTCAGGTGGTGGTCTTGCACGCCATGTCAATGGCATCCTAGGTCTTCTGTGTAAGACCCACTTCCCTGGCCTGGTTCAGCACGCCAGCAAGAGGGAGCCGGCCTATACCTTTGACCACTACGCCTCCTTTCCCGATGTGGAGGCTACCAACAAAGCGATGCGGGTCAAGCGAGACTTTTGGGTAAGAATTGATTGCACCACATTGGTACTACATCACATTCATTAAATAATGAATTGTCCACATTGTGCTTGTATGCAGCTTTATTTCAAATGCGAGGAGGGATTTGAGGTTCGGGCGGAGGCAGTGCTTACCAAAGCATGCAAGAAGCTTGTTGTCGACATTCATTATGAGGTACGCGTCCAGGCCATCGTCACTTACCACAGGTCGATCCTTGGTGAGGATGTGAAGAAGCCACAAGCAAGAAGCATGACGTTGACCCGAGAGCAGTACATACAGGTACATAAATATCTTTTTAATTTGTTAGTATTAATTTGTTTCTCTCATATGTCAAATACTTGATGACCTGCAGATGTGTCCTTGGTGGTGCGCCGCGTATCCCGAGTGTTGGAAGATGATGGTGGACAGGTGGTGCGGCCCTGAGTGGGCTGAAGCGCACAACGCTGCTCGGGAGCGGCGATTGCTTATGCTAGGTATAACACACCATCAAGGCAGTCGCAGCCTCGCCACATACGGACAAGCATGGGTACGCAAAATCATTTCTCTATTTTAACGCTCAATTTTTCTTGAATTCTACTAATTTGTTGGTCCTTGCAGTCAGCGGCACATGTGGGCCAGGAGTGCACTACGTTCATGGCATATGCTATGGCTCACAAGGGCAAGGCGACGTCCGGTGTCTCCTACAACCCGGACGACCCACCTGAGGCGTATACAAACCCGACTGCCTATGACCACATCAGTGAGTACACATCAACAGCAAGGTCTATCCATGGAAATGACTACAACCCGAGCTCCCAGGACTTAGATGCAGAGGTTGTCATGAGGATTGGAGGAGGAAAGAAGCATGGGCGGTACTATCTTGGCGATGGCATCATCGATGCGACCTCTACTCCCTCTCTCTCCCAGATCCGAGCACGGAGCACGGATACAAGCATTCCCATACGCCCACGGCCAAAGACTCCACAGCAGCGGATTGTTTCACTTCAGGTGATTTCTATTTTATTAGTTGTTTCTTGATATTTACATATCTTCGCTTCTCATTATTCAAATATTATGGTAATGTTGTAGGCCCAGGTCCAGGCTTTAGAGGCCCAGCGGGAGGCCGATCGACAGAGGATAGAGGCTATGGAGGTCCAGCGTGTGGAGGAGCAGCATCGACAACAACAGCAGATGGCGGAGATTCTACAGTACATGCAATTTCTTGGGCAACATACGGGTTTAGCTGCGCCACCTTCGCTATTCGCTATTCATCCACCTCCACCTCCACCTTCCGCGCGCGGTACTCCTGTAAGTATGAGTATGAGTGTCTAAGTTTGTTGCTAATTGCTTAGGATTAAACCATAATATTATATGTAGCCAAATGGATTTAAGATCGAACCATAATACTATATCTCTTTTGTGCAGCCTCCATCCGCCGGTTCGAATATTCCAGGTCATGGTACACCACAGTCGCAGTGGGGACCTTGGGGAGCCGGGTAGTTCTCTTTGCATGTATTTGTTTGGTTGGTACACCACAGTCGCAGTGTCATGGTACAACACAGTCGCAGTTCTCATACGATGCACTTGTGTTACTTATTTGGACTTGTGATGGACTTGTGGATTTATTTAGATGGACTTGTAATGAACTTGTGGATTTGTACTTATGGATTTGTTTAAATGTGACATTTATGTGATGTGCATGATATTTATGTGACGGATGTGAGATTTATGTGACAAATAGATTTGTTTAAATGTGACATTTATGTGATGTGCATGATATTTATGTGATGGATGTGAGATTTATGTGACAAATATGAGATATCTTTGAAGAATGTGAAATATATGTGATATATTTTGTTTATCACGAGAAAATGTGAAAATTAAATAAATAGGTCGGTTCTGGTCACTTTGCCGAGTGCCGGGGAAATTACACTCGGCAAAGTGACCATTCGACCTAGGATTCCTAGCTTTGCCGAGTGTCCCCCAGCAGAACACTCGGCAAATATTTTTTTAAATAAAAAAATTAATTTCTTTGCCGAGTGTCCTGTCTGGAGACACTCGGCAAAGAATTTTTTTAAAAAAAATCCAAATTTCTTTGCCAGGAATTTTTTTGCCGAGTGCCTCCGCACTCGGTAAAGAATTTTTTAAATAAAAAAATTAATTTCTTTGCCGAGTGCCCTGCATGGAGACATTCAGTAAAGAATTTTTTTAAAAAAAAATCTCAAATTTCTTTGCCGAGTGCCTCCTGGCTGGGCACTCGGCAAAGAAATTCGGGATTTTTTTAAAAAAATTCTTTGCCGAGTGTCTTTCTTGGAGACACTCAGCAAAGCAACCATTAGTTTGTAACCCGTCATAACAGTCACTTTTCTTTGCCGAGTGCTTCCTGGAAGACACTCGGCAAAGTCTTTGCCGAGTGCCCGATAAAAGGCACTCGGCAAAGAACCCTTTGCCGACCTAAAATTTGTCGAGGGGCCTTTGCTGAGTGCAATAGTGCCTTGGCCGAGTGCCGCAGGCACTCGGCAAAAAAGCTGTCTCCTGTAGTGACTAGTAGGAATCAAGATTTTTTTATTTTCTTCACTATTTTTTTTATATTTTTCTCTGAACAAGGATCACAGAAGATGTAACCACAAAAATTGGCAACTACAATTGAGGTCAGATGTGGTCTACAGAAATACAGCAAGTTCTCTGAAAAACGTGCAAAACCCTTGTCAATTTTTTCTTTATTTTTCTAATTTTTTTAACAATTTTGATGAGACCAAATAGGGTAAAGCCAAGTTTGCGTCAGGTCCAAATGGTGTCACGAAGCTGCTGTAAAAATTTCAGATTTTTCTGATAAACAAGCGAAAAGTTATGCCTGTTTTACTGAATGTATCTCAAGTTATGTTTTCCAGAAGGCACAACACGACATCGGCGGCGGCAGCAGTTAGGGCAAAGCGTCCCTAAACTCCATCACTGATCATAGGATGAATCGTTCCTGTGACTAACAGCAGTAGGTATTCCAGTAGGTATTTGCCTGATGATGTAAGGAGGGCTGCAAAGCAGACAAAATAACAGCTGTTGACAACCTATCTAGGGTTAGCGCGGTGGCAAAAGATCACACAAGTCGGCTAGCGGCGCAAATCGAGTATTGTGGTGGCTTCGACTTGTTGTTTGGACACAGCGGATGGGATAGCGGTAGAAACTAAGAACAACAACGGTGTAAATGAACTACGACGACGAACACAATCAAAACCAGCAACTACACTCAACCACGGACACAAACTCAACAAAGCAAATCTGAAAACAAAATTGCAAGGCACAATGGGTGATAGGACAGCGGAAAATTAAATATTTTTGGGCATTTTGTGGACTGTAGGTAATGAACAAATATGAATCTAGGGCAAACAAGATTATATCTCGCGGTAAACCTAAGATATCTGATACCAATTGATGAGGGTCAGGCCCAATCTTCCGAGAGGTAATTGGTAAATTATATTGTGGAGAACTCGACGTTGGCGATCCGGCTTCAAATCAGCACGATTCGAACCCTGCAACCGTTACACCACTGCTCCGTTGGTTATCAACCAAGTACAACTTGATTGACCTTGCCAAGAAGGTTGTTCCTGCTAGCGAATCGAAGAACACAAGCGAGAAAGTATAAACACGCAATCTAAAATTGCAGATATGAATGACGAGAATATTCAAATGAGGTTCAAGAACTCGGTTCCAGAGGACTAATCGACACAGGGAAGAGATCAAGAACGGGGGCCAAGAACACTGTAAAGGGATTTGTCATCACAGTTACAATGAACGATTTAGTTTCTCGATGAAAACTAAACTCTAAACAAAACCCGAGTCTAAACAGCGGCGGCTACATGGAATATAAAGGAGAAGCGAACTAGGGTTCGAGGCGACCAGGGGGAGGCGCCGACAATATGGGCTTAAGGCCCGAATTCGATACATGACCAAGTTGGTCCAAAATAGGTGACACAGCATCTTGTCGTGGACATATCACATAATGATTAATCCACGAAATATCTGGAGCTGGGACCAGATCCTAAATGATGGCGTCGTTGTCCCCTTTCCAACGAGTTCAAGATCACCCCGTTTCGATGTCGTATGAAGAAGTTATGATCAAAACACTGACGACGTGTTTGCTGAATCCGAAAGTGACGTGGTAGCTGAGTTGGAGAAGAATTGCAACTTGGAAAAGACGATGGTGTCAACGTATGCAGCGTGGCAATGTCCTCATCACTTTGACACCTCTCGTCCGTGCATTTCCTCAACTCTAGGTTACACACTCTCTGCTAGATACTACTAAGGCCTTGTTTGGATGCTGTCGGATTCACTTCAATCCATGTGTATTGGTATGGATTGGAGTGAATTTTAGTTCAAGTTCCACTCCAATCCACCTCAACACATGTAGATTGATATGCATCCGACTACATCAAACAAGGTGTAAGTGATTTTATCGGACAACAACATATATATGTCAGCTATGCATGGCGGAGTCGCATGAGGATTGGACACTACCCAGGGTCCACAGAATTTTATTCCCTTAAAAGATGGGCATCGGAAGAAACCATTTCCTTAGATGATTTTAGGTTTCAGAACAAATATAGCAATGAGTTTGAAATACAGAATTATACCAGCTCTAAAATTCTATGGACTGTATGAAGAATGATATCTATTTGATTTAAACATAAGGTGCCTCAAATTGAGTTGAAATGGTGTCTTCAGAATGTTCACGTACAGCAAACTAATAACTAAAAAAGTAAGATCCAACTTTTAACCTAGAAATATACTGATCTTTACTTGTTTTGCAATAGAATTGTTGTTGAATAGGTTATCACCATTCTTGTGCGCGTGCTTTTGTCAAAAGAAGTCGAGAAAAGAAGATAAGTATCACAAGAGCTGAATGATTGCCACATTGAAATATATATATATATATACTACTGATGATTCTGCTGCAGACACACGGCGTGGCCAGTTTATATGCCAAGACCTATCTTTTTCCTTTCTGCCTTAGGATGCTCCTTTGCCTTTACATCCATGCACAAAATAGATCTTGCCACATGAACACAAAAGCAGATAGATGCTGTTAGAATAACTTGGCCACCGGGAAACATGGGTATTTGGTCCCTTGAAAGCCCATACATACTCTACCGGTCGCTGCAGCTAGCGCAGACGGTGGCAAGGATAACAGCTAGGTACCTATACAGCAGGCCAGTTGGCGCGTCTACACCTGCATATGCTCAGGGAATTATATTATCATATGCACCTCTCCCTCCTCGGTGATGAAAAAAGTCGGAAAAAAAGGCAAAGAAGCTTCAAGGAGATGGCCACCACCATACATATTGATCATACTTGCCCGGCCCACAAATATTTTTTCCCAGGAATAAGCTCACATGAATGTTGCTCAGGGCCGGCAGAGCTGGATGGCAAGAACCTGCCCTGGCCGCCAGGCTTATATAAACCCAGCCCCTCCTGCCCTAGAGCATACATACATCCTCACCACCATCATTGCAGCAAGCACTGAAGCAAAAAAAGCCCAAACCAATCAAGCCGAATAGGGCACTCGGCAAAGGCTCCGTTTACACTAGTGCTAGGTGCAGAGCAGTGTGCTTGATATACAGCTAGCTTTCGTACTGATCAGCACCAAGCAAGCAAGCTAGCTAGCTGTTGAGGAGGTGTGTGAGGTCGGTCGTCGTCGATCGAGATGAAGAAGGGCTCAATGATGGCCTTGTTGGTCCCTCTGGCTGTTGCGCTCCTCTTGTCAGGTCCATCGTCGTTGGCAACGGCGGCATCCGGCGGCGGCGGCCCTGTGGAGTGGGGGAAGCTGGACCCGCACTTCTACGACCAGTCGTGCCCTCACGCGCAGCACATCGTGGCGTCCATCGTGGGGAAGGCGCATTACCAGGACCCGCGCATGGCCGCCTCCCTCCTCCGCCTCCACTTCCACGACTGCTTCGTCAAGGTACATGCATCGTCTCTTCTCCTCCTGCTGGTGAAGTCGTCGTCGACGATGCTGCACATAGATATGCTGTATACTTAGTTGTAAGATATACTTGCAGGGCTGCGACGCGTCGCTGCTGCTGGACAGCAGCGGGTCCATCGTGAGCGAGAAGCGGTCCAACCCCAACAAGGACTCCGCCAGGGGCTTCGAGGTCATCGACGAGATCAAGGCCGCTCTCGAGGCTGCCTGCCCGGGAACCGTCTCCTGCGCCGACATCCTCGCGCTTGCTGCCCGCGACTCCACAGTCATGGTATATGGTTAACCGCATCAAGCTTTCATATATCGATCAAACCTTTTCTAGTTTTAGAGCCTTGTTTAGTTCATCTCAAAACCAAAAACTTTTCAAGATTCTCTGTCACATTGAATCTTGTGGCATATGCATGAAGTATTAAATATAGACGAAAACAAAAACTAATTACACAGTTTGCCTGTAAATCGTAAGATAATCTTTTGAGCCTAATTAGTTTATGATTTAGATAATAATTATCAAATAAAAATAAAAGTGCTATAGTACCTAAACCAAAAAAAATTTGGAAACTAAAAAAGGTCTCATTAGCTTCTTTGATGTGTCTTTTTTTAGTATATACTAGTCATCAAGAGTTGTTTTGTTACCTGTCCACCACATAGCTAGCTAGCTACTACATGAACAAAATCGTCTAGTCCAGGATTTTTCTCCCTCCCATATACTGTAGTGTCGGTGAGCATAGCTAGCTTGGATGGACTTTATACAAGGAGTCACATTTCCATGTCATCGCATCGCATCTTATCTGTACCACAAGGCACATGCAAAAAAACCTTTAAGTTTGTTGTGTAGTGTAGCTATATATATAGCTTTGCTGGGCCCATGCATGCACTGATATGATGTGTCCTCCATTTCTTCACTGCCTGTACATAACATACCCAATCGGCCGGCACTGCTGAATGCTAGCTGATGATGTGCTTTGTGTCACCCACCGTGCGTGTAAAGACGAGAGACAAAGTTCATGTGAGGGGCACGGTGCTCGGTAAAGCGGCGCCAATGTGCTAGCTGTTTCAAAGTGATGGCATCTCATGCATGTCACGGGAGAAAGGCAGTCAAATTAGTAAAATTGAAAGGGCCTGTCAGTCTGTGTACCATCTCTACATTGTACACTCTGTAGTACGTAGCCAATTTATAGTATGTGGTAGCTGGGTTCACATGAAAGCTAATAACAGGCTATGGGCGTGGTACAAGTAAACTAAGGACCCTTTCGGTTAGCCAGAAACAGAGCTAGGAACTATTAATTCCGGCTTATTAACATTATACAAGTTAGTGAACCATTCCAACTAATAATCATTTTAGGGACTCATTATTCCTGAATAACCGAACGAGCAGTAAAACAGTGCGTGTAGATGGTAGATACGACGAGTAGATGAGGAGGTTGTTTTTCATGAGTCTCATGACTGCCAATACTCTCGTCCCTGACTTATATATTGTGTGTGAATGAATAATTGGAACCAAAGCACCAATAATTCCAATCACCATAAAACTAAGCATGACCATGCATTACACCCGTGGCATATATTGATGCAGACTGGCGGGCCTGGTTGGATCGTGCCGCTGGGGCGGAGGGACTCCCGTGGCGCCAGCGTGCAGGGCTCCAACAACGACATCCCGGCTCCCAACAACACTCTGCCCACCATCATCACCAAGTTCAAGCTCCAGGGCCTCGACATCGTCGACCTCGTCGCACTCCTCGGTACGTTGCCTAGCTGCTAGCTTGTCTTCTCACGATTTCAGCCAGACGTGAGCTATGGCGATAAGACTAGGCTAATTGGTACTGAAATGTACTTATGTCGTCTTGAATTCGCACGCCACGTTGTTGAAGCTGGACGGGTGTGAGCCAGTATAGTTCATGAATAGTGTTCTTGCTGTAGTACGTCAAAACTTGCCTAGCTATATGCAGAAATAAGGCATACAAGCAGGAGCACGTATATATCACCAACCGCATTGATATAAAAGTTTAAACCCTACCATGTATAGGAGCTAGGAGGAAGACAACTAGTCTCATCATACACCAATTATTGCACAAAACTAAAGACATAAGAGCCACTCCAAAAGATTGTCTAAAGCTTTCCTAAAAGCTAGAAATAGAGATTTTAATAAAAAATTATCCTCCAACAGCTTGTCTAAATGGTTATGTAAATATAGCTATCTTTTATTCTGGATTTTTCGCTAGCAAAAAACAGAAGATGAAGTGGTTCTTTAGAGAGTGCGCATGGAGAGTGAAGCAATATAAAAAGCGATTTTTATGAAAATGGTTCTCTAAATGATGACTTAGAGAGTGAGATTTGTAAAGACTCTTGGAGATGCTCTAAGGCCTTCTTTAGTTCACCCCAAAATCCAAAAACTTTTAAAAATTCTCCATCACATCAAATATTGCGGCACATGCATGAAGCATTAAATATAGATAAAAAATAACTAATTACACAGTTTGTCTGTAATTTGCGAGACGAATCTTTTAATTCTAGTTAGTCTATGGTTGGACAATAATAAATACAAACAAAAGTACTAAACTTCATCGAACTCCCTCGCAATGTAGGGATGATACCGAACAAAATTCAGGTCTGCATGGTGCATACACATACGATTAGTTATCGCAAAGTTTCCAAACTAGCCCCCCCGGTCCGGTTAATTAATTTGCATGATTCTGCACAAGCATTTAGCATATTCATGATGATGCAAAAGGATCACATATATAATAATTATAGTAGTAGCGGCAGAAAATCAATTAAGGATACTCTCTACTGAATTATTTGCTCTGGCTGCAGGTAGCCACACCATCGGCGACTCCCGGTGCACCAGCTTCCGGCAGCGCCTGTACAACCAGACGGGCAACGGCCTCCCAGACTTCACCCTAGACGCGTCCTACGCGGCGACGCTACGCCCACGCTGCCCGCGCTCGGGGGGTGACCAGAACCTCTTCTTCCTCGACCCCATCACGCCCTTTAAGTTTGACAACCAGTACTACAAGAACATCCTCGCCTACCATGGCCTCCTCAGCTCCGATGAGGTGCTCCTCACCGGCAGCCCCGCTACTGCCGACCTTGTCAAGCTCTATGCTGCCAACCAGGATATCTTCTTCCAGCACTTCGCGCAGTCCATGGTCAAGATGGGCAACATCTCGCCGCTCACGGGGGCCAATGGCGAGATCAGAAAGAACTGCAGGAGGGTTAACCACAGCTGACCGATCCATCGGCTCAACGTGATAACATTGGCCGACTGCCAGTTGCTTATTATGCATGTCTCAGCTCTCCGTGTTTGGTTGGTTGGTTTGTTGATTCAGTGGCCACATCTTGCTGAGATTTATTATTTGTTTTCTTCAAACTGTATGAATTTTCCTTGTCCATGCGTTGTTTTCTTTCAAAATTGTTGCTCTTGTTAGAGGATTCTATTTTCGATTGTACCTTGGATTGGAGGTACATTATAATATATGTTTGTTATATATCAGTTCCAGTCAAGAAAATTTGGTGAATAAACTAGAATTTTTAGCCAACACTTTGAAGTGTCTTATAAGGCCTAAGTTATTTGGTTTGGGTAATTGAATGAGAATGAGTGGACTAATTGACGGGGACAGAGTTCCCTATCTTCCCTTAGGTGGAAGTAATTATTGATTTAGCGAAGATGCGACACATCGATCCGGCTTCAGATTAATAGAGACTCGAATCCTACACCCTTAGCATCATGTCTCATCTAGTTATCAATCATGTCACAATCTGGTTGATCCTGCCGAGAAGGCTAATCCCTATTGCAAACCGAGTAACATAAGCAAGAACAAGATAGAACTGAACTCAAGCAAACTGACAATTGTTGATATATGATTAAGCTCTCGAGTATGGGACAAATTGATGAAAGATGACTATTAAGAAACAGATTGATCTGAAGTAAAGCCCAAAACCTAACACGGGTGCCTACTATTGATTAATAGTCTAAGTGAAAACCAAGGACCCCTATTTGCATATCTGAGTCTTAACATATTACAAGGCCCAAACGGCCCAATAGACGGCAATGCAGCACCCTGATTGATTTTGGATGTAGAATTGTTTCGATGATTTCCATTGACCCTGATTGAACTTTTACATGGGACCAGTGTCATTGGTTATCTTATGAAATTTTCTATCCATCCAAAGATAGATCATCAACAATAGAGTTGGTATGCGTTCTGGGTGTCTTTTTACTATAGGCTACACCTAGAGTCCGATATGTACTCGAACTTGACATGGATTGGACCTCCAACTTAGCTCGGATGCCCTTGCTTGCATCCATCTTTCTTTTAGGCTTGTTTAAGTCAAGTGAGAGTTTGTGCTTGTTACTCTTAATGATCGGGATCACCTTGATATGGCTCGGTGATGATCAGGAGCTTGGTGATCACCAGGTGGAGACTATAGGTGGCCTAACTCATGGTGTAAACAATTTTGGGTGATTCACCATGTTGGATGGTGAACAATCAATCCGTAGAGAGAACTTAATCCTTGTGCCGATCAAGGAGGAGTGTTACCCTTGCGTGGGTGCTCCAATGGAGACTAGTGGGGAGTTTGACTCTCTGATACCTCAGCAAAACATCATCATGTTGATTTCTCTCTCTTTACATTCTGCCAGGGGTGAAGGATCCCAAATGGCAAGTGTTGACATTTCTTATCATTGCTTAAGTCATGTTGTCATCCCTAACACAACACCAAAAAATATGGTTGTACTTATGATCATAGCACTATAGAAAATGAATAAAGGTTATCTGCAAGCGCACAGATAAAATACACCCGTTGTAGCATTTCACCCAGGAAAGTTTCAGGTATCGTTATTTATAATTTTACCACTGGGAAAGCACTTGAAGGTATATAGAATAAAAGCTATAGATTACACTTGTGATAAGAGTTCCACTAGATCAATACTCAAAATAGGGATCAATCATATCATAAATAAAGGATAATTAATAACAGATTAAGGTAATCCTGAAAGAGGTTCCACCGAGCATTTTCCTACATGGGCATGACTCTAGAAAGAACTAGAAAATAGAGACTAACTCCTAGGGTTATTCTAACTATAGGCCATTGAGCTACATTGATTAGTGCAATTACATTTAGCAATCATGGTCAGGATAATCTAATATTTATACTCAGGGGACATTGCTAAGGTGGGTTAGGAACAGAGCAAGACATCATCCTACAACCTAAGCCTTACAAGTCCTATATTCAGGGAGTGGACTACGGAGGACTCAACGAAGCTATAATGGTCACCTTCTCGATCTACTACATGGCCTAGAATATAGAAGGCACTCGCAGATAAACAATGTATAAGCATCACGCTTACACAATATCTACCACCCACCCGTTGATCATCAGGATGAGCGTTGTACGAACAAGAGCATAAAGACAAAACTACTCCAACTATATAAACATATAATCAACGTAGGCAACAAGCATTACAATTATGAACATAGAATTATAACAAGTCATGTTAAGTATTTGACTCACACACGAACTAGACTAGGAACTAGATGAAAACATAAACTAAACAATGAACTAGATGAACTAGACCAACTAGACAAGATCATGATGAACTAGACAATGAACTAGACGATCTAGTTGATGAACTAGAATAACAAAAGATGAACTAGAAAATAAACAAAATGAACCAGAAGATAAATAACTCAAATAGATTAACAATGTTTAATACAAGAGAGAAGTACAAGGCTTTACCTAGCCTCCTCGCGACTAGATCTAGAATCCAAGCGTTGGTTGATTCCTCTATTCCTATTCTTATGTTCTAGCTATGTCCTAGTTGGTGGAGCTCTACGTTATCCTTTCGAGGGACACCTTTGAAGTGAACAATAGATATGAGATATGATTATGATGGATTGATTGACTCCTCCAGGTGGTCCTGCTTCTGCTTATATAGTCCGGTGGGATGAACCACAACCTTTGGATTAAATGGACATGAAACAATGGTCAAGATATGTCGTAGAGGTCGGTTGGAGGCCGTCACGCGAAGGAGGGCCCATTTGGCAAGGGGACAGGCCGGCAGGCCTAGCATGTGGGGCTAGCTGGCCCCACTTGGCAGCCGCTTGTCCTCTGCTTTGTTCCAGTGCCTTCTAGTGTCGTCCAGGTCCTTCTAGTATCACTTTTTGATCCCTTTGCGCAATGTGTCATGTCGTGGATGGATTCTTCCTTCCGTAGCTTCTGGATAAATCCTTGGAAAATATTATTTCACAGAGCTGTGGAATCTCGTCGTTTTAGTCCCTGATTTTGTGATGATGATGGTTGTAGGGTCTTCTAGAGTCTTTCAAGTCAGATCCATCGAAGACTTTCTGATCTCCGGTGCTTCGAATATAGCAAATGATATGTCCATCTCGATGAGCTCTCCACTTTGGTGTGCTCAGATTATTCACTCGAGATAATTTTATATGGTGAAATATTGAATATCCTGCAAAGCAAGTGAGAACAATACAACTCATAGAACTCATTAGAATAAATCCTTATAAGCCTACTTTATACATTGTTTTAGATCTCTTCCTAGATTAACTAGTATCGTGCCCGTGCTAACACTACAGTTATATTTGGGTGTGCAAATTAAAACCACCAAAAGATATCACAAGCAGGTACTCTATCAAATTGTATTCTAATGTTTTTGCTTATAGATAATTACACTATAATTAGAATTTGCCATGAATCCCTGATCCAAGCAGTGGAAATAACCTCCACCGCATCGCCATCACATGTATCATTAGCACATTATATACTTACTAAATAAATATGTGGTAAAACAAGTTCTAAGCTCTAGTAGACGAGCGTGTTTCCAAATTAATTTCTGAAAGAAAATAGAGAAAAATTTTAGGAGTCAATTTCCACCTCGTATCTTTTCTAACATTATTTAAATGCGGTTACAATTTCAAAACACGAAGCTATAGTAAATTTTTTACACACAAAAATCTCTCTTGGATGTGTTCTGAAGTTTTTTTGTTGAGGATGAATCTCGACCTGCACCTAGCCTTTTGTGTCCTGTCTATTAGCAACATGAAATTTCGATATTTAACTCTGTATTCTCGCACCCCTCAACATATATTTGACATCAAATTCACAGGTCTTTTGAAATATAACCCTACACACACATACTGCATAGGATTTTCAAGGATTACTCCCTTTTAGGAAAAGGGGCCCTTGGAATTACTAAAAGGAAGGAATCCTAAAAAACCATAAATTCCAAAGGAATTCGCATGCACAAGGTTTTTCGAAAGGTCTACAAACTCAATGTTAAATATTGAGGGGCGCGCGAATACAAGGTTGAATAATTAAACTTCAGCACTCTTGGATGATCTTGACTTAGGCGTGGTCATTAATAGGTCTGAGGGAGGTCTCCAATCTCCATATTAGTCTCTGGTGGGTGATTGAGTATAACCTTGGAAACAAACATGAAAAATAGTGACTCCTGGTGCCATGGCATACCTTGGACTGCTCCTCATATAATGACTTGCTTGTTTCCTTATCTATTGGTTAGCACCCTTTCACTATTTACTACCAAAACAAAATCATAAGACCTTGCATACTAACTCAAAATGGCTTCTGAGAACTTATATCTAATTTACATATAAAAAAGAATTGGGTCAAAACATGAGAAAAGTGCCATAACAATACTCCAGAATTTAGACAAAACATAATATATTAATTATTATTTCCAACAACGCAAATTGGTTTAGAGCATGAGAAAAATACAGAATTCAGTGGTTGCTTCAATCTCTCACTCTTTTCGATAAAGTCCTTCTCCTTTTTCAGATTGAACAATGAAAATGAATGTACATTGATCAGGTCATAAAGTACAAGACAATGCCAAACAGATTTAAAAATGATCAGTTGTCTTGTTAAACTAAATATCAAGATCATCTTATAAAAGTTGAAGAAGAAACATTTAAAAAGTAGAGCTTACCGAGCATGTTGCACCATATAATTGTTATTTGCAGCTCATTTATGGTTGAGTATATAAAAAAAAGGAAAAGTAGTTCCATGTTGGATTATTAATTAAAATAGAAAAATGCAAACAAAAAAATCTGTATTTTTTTTCACTTTCTAACTTATTTGTTACAAGGCATAAAAGCGAATCACTTGATAGCCAATAACTCTGATATAATATTTGCTACAGCTATGGTCATTAACCTTGCTTTGATAAGCTCTCAGTTTCCATGTTTCAAGACCCAGAAGCATCAAGTTTGTCCTCCAAAATAAACCGTATGTGTGAACCCATGAAGAATAGTCAAAACGGTGGTGTAATTCCGAAACACAAAGACCAAAAATATAATAAGGGGGTATGGAAGAATATTAAAGAGTCAAATAAAACAGCAGGCTAATTCAAATTGAAGAAATACAGACCAATTGGGCTGGAATCATCCTTGAAGTTTGACAACTGCACAACCCGCATTCTCTGTGTAAATTTAAGAAACTCTTCGCAGAATGCAGGATCACCAGCACATTCAGAGTAATACCATCTCAACTGAACTCCACCATACAGTTGAGGAATGAGTTAAAAAAATGTGAGAATAGGCCAGAAGGATAATTTGTGTACCTTTCATGACATGCACAAAAATCCATTCAAAGTAGCTTAATACAGACAATATTTGCTACATTTAAGCATCGTACTTAAGTCTAGCTTAATCATTACAGTACAAACCATAAGGTGATATTATCAATAAGCTCTGCAGCATCTAAAGAAAGGTCTTCTAATTCCCAATGCTAACTACAGATCATTCAAGAACAACATATGAATGATGAATAGGAGAAAAGCTGCTCTACAAAAGTTTTATAAGAACAAAAAAGTTATGACTGTGCTATGTACAACTGCTCCTTGAACAATAAACTACCTGTCACAAAAAAATACTTATAAATAATTAGAACACAAACAAGATATTACACAAATATTTCAAACTGCACTTCATACATATGGAATTGTCAAATCTTCCCTCCCAGTCCGGATCTCTCTCAGATAAGAGAAACAAATTTCCAAAATGAAAATAACACGTCTGACCCTGGGTTTACTCAGAAATTGTTAGGTATACTTCAATTTCTAGAAACATAAATTATTTTTATCTGTATCTCTAATTGATTGTGTGTTAATGCTGTATGCCACTGCCACTGGCAGTCTGACACAAATATAGATACAGAAATTGCACGCTCTTAGGGGGTGTTTAGTTCAAAAAAATGAAAAATGCAAAATACCAACTATTATAGAATGATGGAATGCAAAATACCAAAATTTTCAGGGTCATGTTTAGTTTCATCCAAAATGCAGAATTTATTGCCTTCATGAGAGCCCCTTGAGGCTCTTTTTGAGTATTTTTTGGCCTAAACCCTAAACCCTAAACTCTAAACCCTAAACCTATTTTTGACAAAAAAAAATTACATGGTGTTTAGTTCCATTATGCAAAATAATAAACCAAAACCTAAAATATTTTGGGAAAAAAGGGAAACTAAACACCCCTAAGTTGTTCTCCATCTCACATGCATCTCTATAGACCCGATTCATTTCATAAACATCAAAATTTGTACATAAGGCCTTGTTTAGTTCACGCCAAAAAAACCAAAAAAATTTTAAGATTTTTTGTCACATCGAACCTTGTGGCACATGCATGAAGCATTAAATATAGTTCAAAACAAAAACTAATTATAGAGTTTGCTTGTAATCGTGAGATGAATCTTTTGAGCCTAGTTAGTCTATAATTGGACAATATTTGCCATAAACAAACGAAAGTGCTACAGTACACTAAACCAAAAATTTTTGGAAACTAAATAAGGCCTAAGTAAAACAGAATCTAAGCCCTCGTAGTTACTCACAGCTTTGTGCCATTCGCCGTAGAGCTCTGTCCCATACCAAAATCATAGGCATGGGGAAGGGAAAGGTAAGCAAGGAGCAGCTGACTCACTGTTGTGCACGAGAATCCCAGCCACCACTCACCACGCCTGCGAAGACCGCTCGTAGAGACCAGATTCACCACGACAATCTCCTGGTGAACGGAGCTCGTGCGGCCGCTCGCCACCGCTTGCATCGCTCCATATAGCATCTAAGGCCGGTAGTGACTCACAGCTTTGCACCATGTCGCCGTAGAGCTCTGGCCCGCGTTGATCTGTCCGCCACCTCGAGCGAGCAAGCCACGGGCGCACCAGCCTGGCCACTTGCCACTACCAGCGCGTGGATCAGGAGCCTCTCACGGGCGGGCGCCTGGCTAGAGGCCATAGTGGCGTGGCTGCCGGCTAGGGGACATGGCGGTTGGCCGCCTACCGCGGGCATGGGGGTGACCGGACTGCAGCTCTGGCGAACACTTGGCCTGGAGGCTTCAGCAGGCTGCTGTTTACGGTCGATAACGTCAATTTTTATTATAATTTAAACCTAAAAGAGAACATGAATACAAACTAATATAGGGTTTAAATTAACAATTTTTATGAGTTTTGTATATTCTGTATTTTCCAGGGTAAATTTTAGGAAAGCTGAAAAGAGGGACTCTAGTATAAAATAAACACGAAAACGTATTCGTCATGAGAAATATCGTGAGAAGACTCAGGAAGGATCAAGAAGGCACCCGTAGCAACGGAGGGCCTGGCGGCTGCCAGGTGGGGTTGGCCGGCCCCACCCTAGCGCCGACCGGCGTCCCCCTTAGGGTTTTGGCCCTCCTCTTTTGGAAGCTTCCTCTACCGCCTTTGAGGAGTCATCTCAGCCTTTGGTTAAGTCGGTTTAATCCTACAGCGCACGCGCATCCCACCGGACTATAAATACATGGGTAGACCCCCTCTGGAGAGAGCCACTTCATTATTCATCAAGGCCTCAAGCCATCAAGCATCAAGCGCCTTCAAGTTCATCAAGAGTCTTCTAGTTCATAGTTCTAGTTAGTTAGATTAGAAGTAGAGGAGATCTAGTTCTTCATCGGGATCTGGAGCCCCTAGCGTCGGTCTGTAGCACAAGAGTTCGGTAATAGACCTAGTTCTTACTTTATAGTATTCAATTGTATATTAGGGAGACTTTATTCTTAATAGATTTATATATTCTTACTTGCATTAGTCATTGTCTACTTTGATTATATGTCTAGGATAGTTGGTTTGATCTTATTGAATTCATGTAATTGCTCGTATAGCGTTTACCTAATCGATCATTGGGATGACAACCTATATTAAATTATATTCATATCTTTTATTCTCTGTCTAGTTACAGTAGAACATGTGAATCTATATTAAATTTCTAGCAATGTAATTAGGGATGACAACCTACTTCATGCTTAGGAATGTTAGAGTGGTTTGTTGCTATTTGACAAGTTAATGATATACCGTGCATTTCTGGTGTTGTTACTAGGAGTAGGGTTTATCTCTATTTTTAGTGATGATGGTAGTAAATGTCAACAAGTATTTTTGGCACCGTTGCCGAGGAAGGCATAATAAACTTAGGATATATTAATAAAATATATACGCATGGATAAAGTTATATTACCAAACAATTTGTACTCAATTAGGTACACCCTTCGTCGTTATCATTTTTCTTATCTTATGCAGGGTGATGAATGAATGGTTTTGCTCTTCCAAGAAACTTTACTAAAGATCCAAAGAAACTCCTTAGGAAGAAGAAGCTTGTAGAAGGAAGGGACAAATTTGAATCACCATCAATAACACCCTCTGCTGCTCAAGCTAGCTCTTTAGAGGAGCCAGCTCCAACATTGGAAGAGGAATTTAAAGGACAAATAGAAGAACAAGCAGAAGAGTTAGGAGGAAACCTAGCTCTTGTGTTTGAAGACATGGCTGCGAAGACACTACGAGAGTTCTCTACCCCAACAACAACAAACATTCAGACTGGACCAGCAGTCAACACTGGGGAGAATGGATTCGAGCTCAAGCCTGCGCTCATTACCATGGTTCAAGCCAGCCAATTCTGTGGAAAAGCTCATGAAGATGCAAGTGCACACTTACAACTTCACGATCAGAGGAGTACCAAAGGATACTATCTTACTCTCTCTTTTCCCGTTCTCATTATTGGGGAAAGCCAAGCAGTGGGTCTACACCAACAAAGACAAACACAATACATGAGACCTTTGCTAAACTGCTTTCCTGGCAAAATCCTTTCCTACAGCCAAGACTAATGCTCTGCATGGGAAGATTTCAAGTTTCTAACAACAACATGATGAATCATTCACTGACGCAAGGGAAAGATTCCAGAATTACATTGAAGACTGTCCTCATCATGGAATAGAGGAGTGGCTGTTAATGTAGATTTTCTATCATGGACTTATCTCTAGTACCTGTGAGTCTATTGATGCTGTAGTTGGGGAGCTTTCATGTCACTTAAGCTCTCGAATGCTAAAGCACTTGTTGAGAAGATGGCCTCAAATTCAACATGCAGTGAAGAACGTACCCAATCTCGAAAGAAAGGAGGAGGAATCCATCATCTCAAGGAAGCTGACAGGGTCACTGCCAAGCTAGACCTCATCATGAAGAAGCTCGACATAGAAAAGAAGGATGTCATGCACATCAATGATTCCCATGACATGTGAACAATGTGGAGACTACGGGCACTCAGCTACCAGTTGCCCTACGCTACAAGAGGATATGAACTTCATCAACAATAACACCTACTATCGTCCTCAACAAAATCAAGGGTGGAATCAACAACCTCGACAAGGTAATTACCAAGGTAACAACCAAGGTAATAATTTTAATAACAATTTTCCGCCTTTAAGA
Source organism: Sorghum bicolor (assembly GCF_000003195.3). NCBI lineage: Eukaryota > Viridiplantae > Streptophyta > Magnoliopsida > Poales > Poaceae > Sorghum > Sorghum bicolor. The sequence continues at coordinate 48,704,446 of NC_012872.2, forward strand.
GAATTAGTTGCTAGTTAATCCAAACTACTAGATCAAATGACTAGGAAACTAACATCAAATGATAAAACTTTGGAAAACATACATACTAGGATGGATACATTTGCTTCTGCTATAAAGAATTAACATAGTTTCAATAAAATGCTAGAATCAAAAATAGCACAATTAGCTACTGCTGTTCCTCTATTAGAAAAAGGCAAGATTCCAGACCAACCAGAAGATTTAGAAGCTACTAACCTTGTTGATATTCACAATGCAACCCAATGTTATATTGAGCCTACAGCTGTATAGTGGATTGGCCACTCTCTACTAGAGAAGATAGGAGACCCTAGAAGACCTGTCATTCCTATCTCTATAGGATGCCACAGTTTTCCAGCAGCTATCTGTGACTTCGGTGCAAGTGTCAACATCATGCCTAAGGTAATTTATGAGAAAATATTGCACTATGCCAGAAAAGCTTATCAGCGACACTTCGTAAGGCTTATCAGCGACGCGGAAAACACGCGTCACTAATTTCGCATCACTGATAAGGCTTATCAGTGACGCGTGAGCACGCGTCGCAGATAAGCCCTTATCAGTGACGCGTATTAGCTAGACGTGTCGCAGATAAGCTCTTATCTGCGACGTTTGTTGGTTACACGCGTCGCAGATAAGGGCTTAAATAATCCGGGCTGCAAAAGGGTCTTTCCTCCTTGTCCTGACCAACAGCAAGAGTTCCATCAGCCTAACGTTGACTACCAGAGACTCCTTGGTCCATACGACCAGCTTGCAAGTCTCGTCCATTGACTCCTTCTTCCCCATGCTTGTTCCAACATTTGTAGTCTTCTATAAATCCTCGCATGACCAGGTGGCCATATACTGTCAATGAACTCAAGAGCTCGTTTCCATTCTTACAATCTTGGCACGGACACCAGAGAGTTGTCTTCTGTTGATTCGACATATCCGCCTCTGCAGCACTTATGAATGATTTCAGACCATCTAAGTACTCAGCACAAGTGCGACAACGAAGATACATCCAGCTCCGATCCTCCATATCTACAAAAGTATGAAGACAAAAATGAAACCAACCAATCAATTCCACACAAAGGACTGATAACTACTACTATGTTTGACAGTATGAAGATACATCCAGTTCCATCATCATAGTTTGACAAAATATCTTAACATAGATACGCGGACACAAAGGACTGACTACTACTATGCTAAATCTGAAATGAAACAAGATGGGGTAAAATGCAGCCTCTACTCAACATGCATGACCAGGGAA
>NC_012872.2:48705844-48749091 GCF_000003195.3 Sorghum bicolor
CGGGGTGGGCTGGCGGCTGCCCCGCCCTTCCTCGGGAGGGCGGGCGGCCGGGCGGCCGTGCCCCGGCGCGGACAGGGCGGCCGGCGTTGGGAAGGGTGTCGGCGCTGCGGAGCGGCGCTGAAGGAGCGGTGGCGTTGTGTAATGGGGTGCTGTGTACATGCATTAAGATTCATGCTGTGTACAAGCTATCTGTGACCCTTGTAAGCAATATGAGTCACTGATATGTCCCTCTATCAGTGACGCGTCACTTATATTATCAGTAACGCGCCTTCATAAAATGCGTCACTAATATTACCTCCTATCTGTGACGCGTGTTGTTAATACGCGTCGCAGACTATATCAGCGACGCGCTTTCTTTACCCGCGTCGCTGATATATTGTTCTCAGCATTCCAGGCCATGGTGGCAGCTTATCAGCGACGCGTCTAGCTAACCAGCGTTGCTGATAGCCTTATTAGTGACTCTTTTTGTTCTCAGTCTATGTAGAAGCGTCGCTGATAAGGCTTTTTGGCATAGTGTTGAATGATCCCCTGTTGTACACAAATATGCATTTGCAGCTTGCAGATCAGTCCATTTGCTATCCCGAGGGAGTATTAGAAGAAGTTGTCATTAGAGTGGGGCAATCATATGTCCTAGTTGACTTTGTGGTCATGGAGACAGGAGTAGATGAGAAGGCACCCATTATTTTGGGCAGACCATTCTTATGCACAACAAAAGCCATCATCTATGCAGAGTACGCCAAGATTGTCCTATCCATCAAGGATAAGAAGGAGAGATTCACATTCAAGAACCGCGTCTTGAAAGCTCCTGCAGCCCCGAAGCAATTCTACCAACAAGGAAAACAAGAACAACAATCAATGCCGAAGAAGAAGAACAATAAAAGATGGAGGAAGACTAAGCATGCACCTGCCGAAACAACTCAATTGATCACCACTCTCAACACGGAGAATGATCATATGCTACCCAAGCCATTTTCAATCAATATAGGCGATCCAAGAGTTCCAATCATTGAATGCACAATCAGAAACACCACCTTCCCCTACACCTTCTGCGACACTGGATCAGGCTGCAACGTAATGTCAAAATAGGTATATGATGAATTATTTGATTTACCTTTATACCCAACACATAATCAGTTGCAGATGGCGGATCAATCGTTACGATTTCTGGAAGGAATGGTCAAGGATGTTATGGTAAGAATTCAAGAACAATATATGCCTGCAGATTTTCTAGTTCTTGACATGTAGGGAGACGATGAGATCCCAATCCTCTTGGGAAGACTGTTCCTCTACACAGCCAAAGCCAACATGTACATCGGATTAGGGCATATCCACTTCAACCTACCCATCGGAAAGGTACGCTGTTAATTTAGAACACTAGTTAACCGTGAGCAGGTCAAGAAGCAACGCAACAGGAGAAGACGCCAAGCCCGTCGTCAGGCTGCCCAGCCTCACTGCGGATGGGAAGACTTCTCTGGCAAGATTGTGAAATATGAAGATCACCTCATGGAGCAAGAAGAGAACACGCAAGCACCTCGATGGAGTGAGTGGGCTGAAGAAGCTAAAAGGATGGACCAAATTTCCAAGAAAGAGAAAGAGGAGATCTTAGCCTGACTAGAAGCCTGGGAAAAGGAGAACAAAGCTGAAGAGTTAGAACTAGAGAAGGAAGAAGCAAAAGAGACAGAAGCAAGATGGGAGGAAGACACATGTACCGCATCACCGCAAGGCGAGGAGTTGACTGAGGTTACCTCAGACAATGAACCCACTGAGTAAGTCCTCGTCGCTATCTAAGTCCTGTCGGTAGACTTTAAATTCTTTACCCTAGCCATAAGGTTAGAATGGTAGTTATCTAGTTAAATTAGCATGCATTAGTAATTTTGCTTTAATACAGTTAGTAGCAAATTTATTTCTCTTGACATATTAATACAAAATACAAACAAATATTTACTGCTTTAATTACTACATCATAAATACCAAAGCCCCGTGTGAATAAACTTATGGTAACCCTTTAGAATATTTACTGTGGTGGCATAAAAATTAAATAGCATTCATATTTATTTCATGCATCATAAAAAAATCAAAAAGAAGAGAAAAACTGAAATCCTGCTTAAAACAAACAACATTAAAATTAGCTCATAAGAATAATCAATTACTCATTGGCTGACTGCTACCCATTATTAAATACGAGCCTCGAGTTTTGCTTTTCTTCTTAGAGTACTACTATGTAGGAATGATATCATAACAAGGAGAGAGTCTATCGGTGGCACCCACCATCGCTACTGACTAGCTCACTCTAAAGGACATCTACACCAAGTATTGCAAACATCTAGCTTGGGGGAGGAGCATTCCCTAGTTATCAGGTAATTATACCTAAGTGATTATCGAGTCTATATAGTTACAAAAATACCAAAAATATGTGGGCACATGAAGGTCCACAGGTCATAGAGTCTTTTGTGAGTCTAGAATTAGTTAAGTGTTAGGGTCTGTTGTCACACCCGGTTTTAAAGAACAAAACCAGGCTAGCTATATGTGTGCCCAAGAAGTCCACACATACAACAACAGAAAGGAACAATATCAGAAACAATGTTATATAACGGAAACATACTTATAATTAACACTTACATCATAGTATCGCGGAATTAACGGTAACTAAACTTCAGGCTCAATCTTCACAGGGACCGCTGACTGGGGGTAACATATGCCAAGCACTTCTATCCATCCTCTATGAACTCCTTCATGACTCCATCATCCTTCTGATGAACTCTTACTAGTAGACTGTAGTGGTGGGAAATAGCAAGAGTGAGCACATATCGTACTCAACAAGTATAACCAGGGGTTCATGAGGCTCAAATAGCTGACACTGGTTTGACTGCATTTAGCTTTTAATAGTGGATAGCAGGTTCATAATTAGATAGCAAATGTCAAGGTGGCATAAATAATCCATTAATCACATGATCAAGTGTAAGCATAATTAATTCATAGCATAAACGATAATCAAATGAACATAACAACTTAACAAGCTCATCGTCGTCGCAGCAAGAACCCCCAAGGCCGCTCTTAACCGTGAGCACGGCTAGTATACTAGTTTTAACACTCTGCAGAGGTTGTACATCTTTACCCATGAGTCATGATTTACCCTTTCGCCCGAGGTAGCTAGTCTCTTAACCCCCTTCCTAGGGAGGTCGGCAGGGATCACTATGAAGCCTTTCAAAAGTTCGTCTAACATGTTAGGGCCGCAAGGTTTCCTTCGCGAGCAGATATAGATACCCCCCTTCCGAATGGCACAATGACGCGCAGCCTATACACATAGGGACAGGGGCTCGCACTATACCCGTGTCGGTTCAGCCCCTCTAGCGCCCTTTCCGGTAACCTCTAACAAGCTAGAAAAGGTCTTCATACTGAGCTAAAGCCAGAGCCATATAGCCCTCATGGTTGTACGAGTTGTCCTAGCTTTTGCCAAGGGATAAATCCTTATGGAGGGTCAAGATCAATCCAGCAAAAGCCGGAGTTCTTTCCACCCTTTATATTCAAGTTGCTAGAAAGCTTATTTTATTGTTTATTGTATATTCAAATATTCATGTTACAAGATCATGGATTAATAATCAAGCACTAGCAAGAACTACCCACATGCATATCCAAAAAGGTAACAAGGAATTCAGGATAACAATCATCTATGATTTTGCTAAGGTCATCAAGGTGGACACATGCATATGATATATGTATTAAAAGTGTGTAGGTAACAAGGATAATCCCAAGTTGTACTTGCCTTAAACACTTGCTCAATTCTTATATCATCAACTTTTGGTCATCATCTACTAATCTTCAGCGTCCACAAACAGTTCTTGTCTATTCGTATCAAGCACCACACATAGACAAACATGCAAGCAACAAATAGAACAACTAAGAACAATACACCATACAAGATAAAAGAGCATACTAATAGATACCTAATGCTACAAGGTCACAAGTAATGCTCATAACGGAACTATCGTTACAAAGGATACGACTATCGTGACTACTAAAAAAGAGACAAAAGACTACGGAGCGTATTTATTTTATTCAGTGAAACAAGGTGATAGATATTTTAGAGAAACATCCTAAAGTGGAATTAGTCAAATTGGATTAATTACAAAGTCAGAGTTAACACTTAATTACATTTTAATTATAAATAATTACATATATAATTTAATCTATTTAAGTATTTATAATTTAGAAAGCATAAAGAAAGTGAGAGCAACTAATTGAATAATCATGTTTCAAGGTTTATCTAAGCAGATCATATTTCAACAGACATTAATGTTGGTATTAATCATATTAACATTTATTTATGAAATACTATAGCTATAAACTTAAGTTATTGTTAATAAATTAAAGACATGAGATAAATATTAATCATATCAGGTACACATTTCATGTTTAACTAAACCACTATAATTAAGAAATATTTAAGTTGTCGTCAATTGTATTAACACTTATTTATTTATTTATTTATAAAGATTGAAATTATGAACCTAAGTCACTTTTAATTCAATAAGACATATATAAGCATGAATCAAATTAATATGATTAATTAAATTTATAAACTCATAACATGATAAATATTGTTGCTAACTCATAACTTAAAGTCGGTGTGGTCACAACGCAACCGAAAACAGAATTATAACCCTAGATTAATTTTTATTAGGAAGCTATTAATTAAATATTAAATAAATTACATTTAAATCAATCAATTCAGAATTAAGTTACATAATAAAAGTTTATACTACCATGTAGAGTACGTCGATACAAATCTAACGCAACTTAAACCACTTAAATCAGTCGTAAAACGAATGGACGGCAGATATTAAACGAGCAGTGGCAAAACCGTAATTACCTGCATCTTCTACCTTGAGTGTCTGTACGTTCAGGATGGCAATCGGAGACCGCAGCTAAGCTCGTGGGGTCTCGGCCCAGGGCCTTGGCTGGCCAGCAGTGGCTGCGGCGCGGGCGCGCCTGGACCACAAGGTCGCGGTGGCCAGGGTGGGGTCCCACTTTACTTGCTGCTAGTCGGGGCTCCAGCATGGCTTGAAGGCCGGCGGCGGCCCTGCTCGACCGCGAGCAAGCACGCGTGCGCGCGATGGGCAGCAGGTGTGGGGACGTGGGGTGCAGCGTAGGTAGAGTCCGCGATGCGCTGGCCACGAAAACAGCCAGTACATCCACTGCAAACAAGGAACAGTAGGCGTTCATGGTGAGTTCGCAATCTCGAGATCATAACGGTTTTCATAGGGGATGTCGGAGATGGTCGGAAAAGCTCGCCGAAGGTTCGCCGGAAGTTTATTGGAGTTCTAGGTTCGAAACTTCGGCTTTAGATCTAGGAAGATAGAAGCGGCGGCTCGAAAAACAGGTTGTACTTTTGGAATCAGCGCGTCTAGTGCTACGCCGGCATATATTTAGTGTTAGGGTTTTGGGTTGATGGAAAAACGAGATATTTTATTAATTTCGGAATTAATTAATTTTGTGAATAAAAATAATTCTAGAAAGTCCAGAATTGATATTTAAGGTCCGAAAAGTACTCCGAAGGCTCCAAAAATTATGAGAAAATTCTTAGAGACATTTTAGAACATGAGGAACCCAAATAAAATATTTACAGATCATAAAAAGATATCTAGGAGTATTTAAAAATTAGATTATGCTCATAAGAAAGCGAGAAAAAATTCCAGAAAAGGCAGAAAATTTCTTGAGAAGTTTTAATAGGTCGGTTGATGGAAGATGAATAGAATAAGGGGATATGGAAAAACTTTAAATGAAAATATTAAGATCAAGAAAGAAGAGACTTGATTATAGAAAAAGATAGTGACACACCGGAAACGACTTACTAAGCGCGCTCTAATACTGTACCCACTTACCAAGCAAAGTCAAACAACAAACAAGAATCACATCACATCACATCAAGTAGAAACCCATCAAATTAAATTTAGAAAATTTTAAAGAATGATATATTTCATATAACTAAATGACGCTATTTTTAAAGTGACATTAGAAATTTTATCCAAATATCAAAATATTTATTTTAATTAGTGTTTTCTATGCACAACCCAAAACTGAAAATTTTGGGGTGTGACATCTGTTTAGAGTCTGTCTAAACTAGAACCAAATAAAAATTAATGAATATTTAAATTTTGTCTTGGAAATGATGAATAGTTGCTCTATTCTTTACAAGTACCTAGACTCCAACGTTAGATTTTCTCAAGTTGTAGACATTACTCTTTTAATTTGAAGATTTACTCTGAACCTACAATTTATGGAGGCATAAGTTTGAGCTAAGTCTAGGTAGTTGGTTGATATGATCATTGAAAGTTTGAGCTGCTATTTATCTTATTCCTAGCATTACTAAGTTCTAGAGATTTATTTTGAAAACCCAAAAACCTACATGATGAGCTCTTGTATGACAAAGAATTAATTCCTACCAAAGCCATATATAATATATATTTAGAGTTAGGAAAAAATTTGCCCATTTATGCTGCTTACTTTGCATTGAGTTTAGTCAACCTTTGTTGTATACTTTATGAGAGTCTTGTCATGCTTTTGAAATCAAGATCACATACACACTCCAGTTCATATATGCATTATTCCCACACTAGGAGTAAACACCAACAGTCATCCTATAGGATAACCCTTGTCTTAAATGTTCTAAGTTCTTGTTATTATCTCTCTACTCATTTATTGTTTTCAAAGGATACATGTGGCTATGCAAAAATATAAAAGAAGAAAAGGAGTAAAAGATCGACAAGTGTCCCAATAGTTAAAACAATGGGCACTAGATGCCCGCCTCCCTTAATTAAAAAAAAAGAAGAGAAAGAGATAGTCCATGTCCTTCCTGAAAAGTTTCAATAGAGAGTTATTCTCAAAGAAATAAGAACTAGCCACAAATACCACAAATTAACCTATCCACCATATTCAATACACATGCACACCTTGGTTTGATTATGCCTCGATTCTCTATGGATCCATTAATTGACTTTAAACTACATGCATTGCAAGTAAGCTTATCCTTGCTATTAGCACTCCTAAAAGCTCTACCATATATACCTTTAGCTATAGAAGGCATAATATCATTAATGCCTCAAGAGAGAACCATAAATACCACATATATTGAGAGATTTAAGGGTGTCATACAATTAAGCTCTGAGTTTTATTTTGAAAACTTATAAAAACTCCAGACTAACAGTTCTGCAAAGAATTTGAGATATAGTGCTTGACCTGATTGTTCTGTCTTCTGATTGCTCAAGACTCAAGCAAAAAGCTATAAAGTCCCATGGTTAAAGGTAAAACGGGTAAGTTTAAAGATTAGAGCAAGTATTGACTAATCTGGAGGAGAATCTTTGCTTGGGAGCATGTGTACTTGGAAAGAATGAAAACCTTGTAGCAACTCTTGATCCAAATACATATACTGCTTAGGCTCGGTTTGCCAAGGGACTGGCAAAAGGTAAGCTTGGGGGAATTGTTGACGGTTGATAACGTCAACTTTTATTATAACTTTAAACCTGAAAGAGAACATGAATACACACTACTATAGGGTTTAAACTAACAATTTCCACGAGTTTTGTATATTCTGTATTTTCTAGGGTAAATTTTAGGAAAGCTGAAAAGAGGGACTCTAGTGCAAAATAAACACGAAAACGTATCCGCCACGGGAAATAACGCAAGAAGACTCAGGAAGGATCGAGAAGGCACCCGGAGCAACAGGTAGCCTAACGCCGGCCGGTGTCCCCCATAGGGTTTTGGCTCTCCTCTTCTGGAAGCTTCCTCCACTGCCTTTGAGGAGTCATCTCGGCCCTTGGTTAAATCGGTTTGATCCTACGGCGCACGCGCATCCCACCGGACTATAAATACATGGGTAGACCCCCCTAGAGAGAGCCACTTCATTATTCATCAAGGCCTCAAACCCTCAAGCATCAAGCGCCTTCAAGTTCATCAAGAGCCTTCTAGTTCATAGTTCTAGTCAGTTAGATTAGAAGTAGAGGAGATCTAGTTCTTCATCGGGATCTGGAGCCCCTGGCGTCGGTCTGGAGCGTAAGAGTTCGATAATAGGTCTAGTTCTTACTTTATAGTATTCAATTGTATATTAGGGAGACTTTATTATTAATAGATTCATATGTTCTTAATTGCATTCGTCATTGTCTACTTTGATTATATGTCTAGGATAGTTGGTTTGATCTTATAGAATTCATGTAATTGCTCGTATAACATTTACCTAATCGATCGTTGGGTAGATGATAGACAATATGTAGACATGGTGTCTAGACATCTTGTTTGTCTGTGTGTGCACCTTGACGTGCCAGGTCGTGTGGTAGTCCGCGTAGGAGACAGCTGCGTTGGTTCCTCTGTAGTCCACCCCCCGTACGTAGTGCTAGCATGGGCGCGGTCGCAAAGGAGGTGACGGTTGCGTCTTAAAACTCTCATTAGTCGATGCCTCTTTACATGTAATTATGATATAGGGTTGACTTAATAATGATTTCTAGATGTAATTGCACTAATTAGAGTTATTCATTGGCGTAGTTATAGAATTACTTTAGATCCAACTCCCTACTTTATCCATTGGCTATATTATTATGACTAGTAGATGCTCTGATGATTATCCTTAATTATGATACTTGATGATTATGCTACCATTATTATTATTTATCTATATTTATCTTGTGACCTCTGCCTATTATGAAGTAGACTATACGATAATATCATTTATTCATCCTATATAGTTTCTTATCAATATAATAGATATAGTTTAACAATTAGCCTTCCAAGTGGTATAAATATAAATCGACAACCTGGATACTTCCCTAGGTAAAATGCCACACTGGTATAATTATCTGTCCGCTTGCAGAACCCATTTAGTTTATAATTATATTCATATCTTTTATTCTCTGTCTAGTTATAGTAGAACATGTGAATCTATATATTAAATTCCTAGCAATGTAATTAGGGATGACAACCTACTTCATGCTTAGGAATGTTAGAGTGATTTGTTGCTATTTGACAAGTTAATGATATACCATGTATTTCTGGTGTTGTTACTAGGAGTAGGGTTTATCTCTATTTTTAGTGATGACGGTAGTATATGTCAATAGCTGCCAACCGGCTGGGGATCTACACTGGCGGAGGAACCCTAGCCGCACACCTCTCGCGTTTCTCTAGAACACGCAGACGGAACAGAAGGGAAAAAACAAATGGGTGCGGGCGTGGAATCAAACCGTGGTCGATGGTCGGAACCGTGTGGCGGCTAGAGGCGGAGGGAGGCTTCAACGCATGGTGTAGGCTTCAACGGTGAAACCTTCAGCAAAGGTCTAGTAACCATTGATTTTAAAGTTGTTGTATTTTTAGGTGTACATTCTGGGGTGTGCCAAGGGAACCCATGATTGTGTAGGACCAAAACTATGGGTAGACCTAGTGTAATTCAATTGGTCCCTTATAGTAGAGATTAATGGTTAAAAATTGGAGTTAATTATCATCAACAGCAAGGTATGGCTCTTTCTATACCTCAATTCTGGTGTGGATATCCACTACAAATTGTAGGTCTTGCGTCCATGTTTGGCATTCACCATGGCTGACTGTGAGAGAAGATCCTTCGACACGAGAAAGGCCCACTTGTGCCCATAACTATCTTCACCAGACACTGTTAATTTTGACACAAATATTTTGCATTTGTGTTGTCCACGCTTTGGTAAATCGAATGACGATGCACCAGACATTGTTAGCATTGATATTATATTACAAACTTTGCCACACCTTCGTTTTAATACTTCCTCTGCCATTACATTCCGCATTGACTTTTGAGCAATTACTTTGATATTCTTACATTCTTAGAATTACCATACACTCTTACTAGAGTAGGATTAGAGCCTAGGCTCCAAAATTTTTGTGTGTAATCAAGAAAATACTTCTAGGCACAAGGGTGAAGGGTCGAGATGGCAGACTAGAGGAGGGGTGAATAGTCCTTTCTAAAACTTATAGCACTGGCTAATCAAAACAAATATAGAATTAAAACTATCAGTCTAGCCAAGACTTCACCCCTCTATCTAAATTTTGAACACCTTATAAAAGATCCTAATTAGACAACAAAGGTGTCAGGCTAGCTAGTGCTCACCTAACCAATTCTAGCTTGCAAGGTCACACAAACCTATGCAATTAGTAATTTAACCAAACCGAGAAGCAGCTACACAAACTAGTGATGCAAAGCATACAAAGCCTAATTAAGCTCACTAGTAAAGCTCAATAACAAGGCTACACAAGATAAATTAGAGCACACAAAATACTTAGCTACAGAATCTAAGCAATGTAACTAATAAGGTTACACAAACCAAATTAGTCATGCAATTGGAGCTACTTCTAGCTACACAAGCAAGAAGGTAAGTAGCCAGCTACACAAGATAACTAATTACAAGAGCAACTACACAAGCACAATATATAGAATGTAAATACAAGCTTCTATACGACAAATGCAAACCACCGAGAAGAGTAGACAAAGTTTACATAGTGATTTTTTTACCGAGGTTCACTTGGTTGCCACCAAGCTAAGTCCTCATTAAGACAAGCTCCAAGATTGCCGCCGGTCCTCTTCCTAGTTGTGACCCACAAGTCACACTCTCCCACTTGGAGTGCTTACCTCAAGCTCTAGCACTTGACCTGGTCGGACCACTTGTTGCCCTTTGTGTCTCGCTCTACTAGAGTTGCTCTTCATGATCCCCATGGGGCAACACAATGTCCCTCATAATCTCTTCTCTAGAGCACCACACAATCTCCTTACGTGCTTCGATAGAGCCATAAGCCACCAAGCCATCTAGGAGGTGGCAACCTCCAAGAGTAAGAAGCACCACCAACTTGTAACATGAACACCTAGTGCCACTTTATGCAATCTCTCAATGCAATTGTACTAGAATCACTCTCTCACTTGATCGGATGAATACTATCAAGCATGAGTGAGTTAGAGGCTCCCAAGCACCACCACACAAGCCACCAAGGCCTTAGAGCGACCACAATGCATATAGACTAAGTAGTCCATATGAGTAGCTTTTGTGTCCGTGGACAATAGCTATTATAGTCTGCATAATGTTTCAACCAACAACTAGTCCATAAGATAGGTCCCATAAGAGATATAGAAGTATTTATCTTTATAATCCTATTCAAAACCAAAAAGGGAAAGGAAGGAGTGAGAAAAAGTAATATTTTTTATTTCCTATGGGTAGTCCATAAGCTTATGGGTACCTTGTGCTATGGACTCTATGGATGGGTCTCACAACGTTCTAGCTAACTAACAGAAAATATTCTAATCCTATGGACTACCTTATGACACACACTATGGTTACACTTAGTGTGCTCAGCGAATCGACCTAAGGCCAGCCACCACTTCTATTTATAGTCCTAAGGCTAAACTAGTCATTGCTTCTTCACTAGACAAAACTCGTGCGCACCAGACATTCAGGTGGAACACACCTAATGCTCCATCCAATGTTTGATGCTCATATGACTGCCATGAGTCACTAGCCGTTTGAACTTAGCCATTGCTATTGTGAGGATATAAACCCCTATACCCTCATGGCTCTACATGGGCCGCACTATCAGAGGTGGCTCGACCCAAAAGATGAAGATGTGCGGCGCACGACACTGGTTAGGCATGCACCGCAAGTTTACAAGAAGATATTATACCAAAAAGGATACTTTACTCGTAACTCTGTCCCTTCATAGTATATAAGGAGGCAGGGGTCTCCTAGAGGACAGATCTCATTACATTTTATATCATCAATACAATCAGACACAGGACGTAGGTATTACGCCCTTAAGGTGGCCGAACCTAGATAAAATCCTTGTCTATGTCTTGTGTCACCATCTAGTTTGTAGCTTGCACACCTGTCTGCCGACAATCTACTACCTTGGGCATACCCTAGGTAGACTGCCGACCATATTTCATTGACAGTGGTGCGCCAGGTAGGGGGTGTGCATAGAGCTTCCTAGGCGAACCAGATGGTCATCATCCCTGACTTTGTGGCCGTGGCAGACTGCCTCATGTTTACTGTTGACTAGATCACTTGGACCACCGGCTTCAACAGCTTCGCCGCCATGACCATGGAGGAGGCACAGATTCGATCTGTGTCGATCAGTCCTTCACCAACGCCAGCTACGGCTCCAACCACGCTGGCTATGGCTCCAACCACTCCAGCAACATCTTCGACCACGCCGACAATGTGTTGCCCGTATCCCTGCTAGAAAATGGAGGCAGATCGACAACGTCGACCTGCTCGGGGCTATCGATCAATTTGCTTGTCCTACCTACTCTGACCAACTGTCATGTCTTAATAATGATGACCATGATGAACAGTGTTATGACAACCGCGACCACCATCATGATAACACATCAGAAAAGCTCAAGGGCTAGACAATTTTGTCACCACCGAAGAGATTTCATCCAAAGATAAGTGCACTTCTAATATTTTATTTATTTTTGGCATAATGTTCACTATAATGTTCTTGACATGATTATTCTTTAAACAAATTTTTAGTTAGCCGACTAGTTTTTTCTCCTACATGTGTTTTCCAGAGCTGGCACTGTCTCTGACTCCTCCCCAGACGTGTATAAGATCCGCCCTGTGCGTTCTGGGTGGTCCGTAGTAGCTCTCTAGAGAGGGTGATAATCCTACGCGTGCCTAGGCTCGTGCCTCATGCTCCAGATTATTGATCAGACTAGAGTTAGTGCAAAGCTCTAGGATGAATTAACTACTTGTGTTAATTTTAATATAACATAAAAGCTAAAATCTTATATCAGTGCTGATTTTTTTCTCTAGAGTTTATTTATACGTCATGTACTACCTATTCTCCATATTTATTTTTTAGGAGCTTTGCCTAGTCAACAAGCTACACTCGGAGACTCGTCGACCATTCTCTATGCTGTGCTCAGGGACTGCTCGGACCATTGAGCACGTTTATGTTCCCAACCATGCTCAGGGACTTGTCGACCAGTCCCTATGCCATGCTCGGGGACTGAGCCGACCACCGAGCATGTTTACATTCCCAACCGTGCTCGAGGACTCGTCAATCACTCCCTACGCTGTGCTTAGGGCTTGCTTGGATCACTCTTCGACCACAGCTTGGGGACTTTTCTTCTAAGTTATATATGAATTAGACTCATATACAACTGAGAGACAATTTTAATTTTTTTAGACCTTGCTACAAGGCTTATACTTCGCCTTTCAGCAAGCTCGGGGACTACATCGGTATGATACACCTGGTGATGCATCTCAATATTAGATTTTCTATATGGATTTTTCTTTTTAGCATATTCACCCTATACTTTTTGAAAAAGTAAAGTGGGCACACTTCAGTAGGAAAGAAATATTTTTTTTCTCAAGAGCACCATGCATTATTCGGACAACCTGCTTCTTTGGTGTCAATGGTGGTTGACTATCTTCTGAGCTTGCTGAAATACCATTGCAACTACTCGGGCAACTTCTCTGTTGGTCGGAGACGTCAAGCCTCACTAGTCGAAGAAGCTCAAGATGGCGTGTCACCTCACAATACATGGAGCTCGGGGACTAGTTATGAGGGTATAAGCCCCTATACCCTCATGGCTCGACATAGGCCGCACCATGAGAGGTGGCTCGACACACAAGATAAAGATGTGCGGTGCATGATGCTGGTTAGGCGTGCACCACAAGGCTACAAGAAGATATTATACCAAATAGAATACTTTACTTGTAACTCTGTCCCTTCATAGTATATAAGGAGGATTAGGGGTCTCCTAGAGGATAGATCTCATTACATCTCATATCATCAATAGAATCAGACGCAGGACGTAGGTATTACGCCCTCATGGCGGCCGATCCTAGATAAAATCCTTATCTATGTCTTGTGTCATCATCTAGTTCGTAGCTTGCGCACCTGTCTGCCAAGAATCTATTACCTTAGGCATCCCCCTAGGTAAACTGCCGACCATATTTCATCTACAGCAGCCAATGGTCAACTCACACATGTGCCACATCGGATGCTCTGATGAAACACACCGGACACTGAGCCTCTAGGGTTTGATGCAACTTAGAGGGCTCCCAAACGGCAAAAACCAACATCAGATGCATCTGACGGGTGCCATTGAACGTGGCCCAACATTCGATGCTTACACCACCAGAACTTCGCTCAAAACCCTATTGATGTTAGCGTACATCACACGCAACTGACGCTCCAAAGCAGCTTCTAGTGCTCCAGCATCAGACGAGTCGGTGCATCACACAACACTGCCCCAAAAAAGCCCAGCACACATTCAACACTGGGCTAGCGTCTGATGCTCCCATAGCCTATGTCCGATGAGTGTTTGTCATAGAGAAACAGTCCCGCGACTTCGTTGAATCCTATCTCACAAGCTCGGCAAGAGGGAGAGTTCTCTACCTCTCAAACTCCACCTCCTTTGCAAATGTGCCAACACCACCAAGTGTACACCACCATGTGCATGTGTGTTTACCATTTTCACAAATATTTTCCAAAAGAAGTTAGCCTCTCAACTTGCCAGACCACTTGGTCCTAACATGTATGCAAAGTTAGATCGCTCAAGTAGCACTAGATGAACGATATGCAAACAAGTTTGCCCCTCTTGATAGTACAATCATCTATCCTAAATCCATTCATAAACTTCTCTACACACCTATGACCGATAAAATAAAATGCCCTACAAATATATCTTTGCCTTGCACATTTCATTCCAACTCATCTGATACTAATGCAACACATGCACCAACAATATCACAAATGATATGATCCATTTCATATCATCATATGACTGTATTGGTTCATTGATCTTGAACTCACTTGCTCTTCACTGTTTCCTTAGTCCATGAGCACCAAGTCTTGCTCAAGCTTTACCATCACACGCAGTCCCTCACTTTAAAACCTCTGACTTGTCCTTCATAGGTGCAACCGGTCCATCGAGCCAAGCATTGTCTTGGTCTTTGTTGATATTTGGGAACGCAATAAGGAATTGATCCGCAAGCGTACGGATATCGGTGAGCACTTCACCCGAGAGGTTATCCAGAGTATCGTATTTATTTTTTTACCACTAGGAGAAAGAGTGCATCTGACTAACCCGGTCTATTACTACTAACCCTTTAGGCAACAAAGAATGTTTCTCGATGTGAGTGATAAATAGAGAAGACTACAACCGTAATCTCCTTCTAACCTTGGTAAGGATGATCTACTGTTCTATTGGGGAGGCTAACAGAATCTAGACACCACAAAGGATGTTCAACCCGCACCTATAAACCCTATCCTTCCTGCTAACGAGATATGGTCTGCAAAGGTAACTCGGAAATGTCACGTTCCTCGCTACTACCACGGTCTACCTAGTCAGGGAATATCTATGAGTATCCTAGCTTAAACACCACGTCTAAGCTAGAGATGATTACTCTAAACTCTACGCGAAGAGATTAAAGTAAACTCATAAACCAAAAGAACAATAAAACAAGAACTTACTAGAATTTAGAAGTCGAAATACTGAAGAATCCTAGGAGCAAGCTTCGGGTTAGGAGAACTTGATCCCGCAGGTACAAGCTCAGAGTAGACACCGACAGGCCGGGCTTCCTCCGATCCACACCTCCACTCTATCTCTCTCAATCTAGTAGAAACTAGAAGATCTATTTCTACTTACATTGGTTGCTAAGCCTAAAAAGAAATTTTATTTAGAGAAGAGGTTTTCCTTCGAGGGCACCCCTCAACTCTATGATAAACTTCGTCCCCTCCAGGGGCCAGGGGGTCTGCTTATATAGTCCTCCTCCTCCGTGCATTTTTGGTCCAGCAGGCGATGTGGTACTACGTTATCCTTGATCCTTTAGGTCGGTGGAACGTCGTGTGCGAAAAGAGTCCCGATTGGCATCCAACAGAGGGCGGGCGCCCAGGTCCTCAGGGTGGGCGCCCTGGGCCTAGCCCCTTTCGGCCTCTGCTTTCTTCCCGTGGCTTCTGGAGTCTTCTAGATGGTAGAAATTTGTGTGGTGCGTTGATATCTCTATGTAATCCCGACATGTGGACCTTTCTTCCTTATTTCCTGATAACCCCCTGCAGAAACAGATAAACAACAAAACTCGTGGAATTCTGTCAGATCAAACCCTAATTCTAGGTGTTTGGTCCTTTCTCTTGTTTATTTGATAATTAAAATTGATACTTAAGAACCGTCAACAAATACCCCCATACTTAGGCTTTTACTCGTCCTCGGGAAAAGGATGGTTAAGAACAATATCTAGGGTAAAACATTTTAAAACATTCTTTTCATAACTGCAGGGTGTTAAAATCCACTGTGTACCATAGTCAGGGAAGTATGTGGTTAAGAGTAAAGATCCTTTCTTCTCAATACTGTCACTTGGAGTTTCTGTATATTTTTGAAATAAAGTTAGCATACCTTTTGTCCTCATAGGTCTTCTCAGATCACTCATTATCTTTTATATCTCACTGAGGCTGTTTTAATTTGCAAAAATTCTCAGGCATACTTACTTTGCATTTATTGCCTGATCAAAACGGGATCCGAGGAGGGGAATGTCATACTCTTAGATCAAAGACTTTAGAAGTTAAAATCTTTGTCAACTCTTGCTGGCATATTGCTTATTAGAGGGACCATGGGCTATCATTTTCTTTTTCTTCTCTTTTTTTTAAATGGATACCGAGGTATCCCTAATTCTACTGCCGGACACTTGTCCATTTTTTGCGAGGTTATCGAGCACTTGCTCCTTTTTATTTCCTCAAAATATCTTTATTTTTGCGTAGCCCATGCCTCTAATGCAATAATACTTCGGAGGAGTGAATCTTTCTGAATAAATGTCTTAATCTTAGGAGCATGATAAATCTCTCAACATGGGTCTAACTCATTTTGAACAAACTCAATACAGAGTAGATAGCCTTTATAATCGTAATTAATATTTTCAGTTTTATTAGGCATATAAAACACTGAGGATGGTAGCTAGAATTTTTGAATAAATTTTGAAATAAATTCTCCAAGCAACAATGATATCAAGAATAAGAAACTCATACTCTACCATCTCACATTCCACAATGACTTAAGTAACAAGGGGTTTTAAAATGATTTTTTAATAATTGCAAGTTTAAGGAAATATCAGAGAGTGAGATTAATCATGATTAGAAACATTTTAAACTTCTTAATTTATCATGTCGGAAATAGTATTCTGCATAATCCAAGATATGTGTATGTGTAAAGTAAAGTGTGCAGAATGTGTACCTGAATCGTGGAGTGGTGTAGTCGAAGTGTGCTTGGCATGTCGAGGAATCTCCCCCATACTTGTTTTATACTTTCTTGCACAAAAATAAAGTAGAGACACACAAGACATAATAATAATAATAATAATAATAATAATAATAATAATAATAATAATAATAATAATAATAATAATAATACTCTTTATTAATCTTGAGGCATTTATTACAACTGGCGATAATAGTAGCAAACTGATGATAATAGTAGCAAACTAACAATAATAGTAAACCTAAACTGAATTTAAAGATAAATGACTAAGATGCATTGCCTCAAGGTCTAATCTAGATAACTTAGCGGTGCTCTAATTCCTTAATCTTCTTGTTGGCACTGGCAAGATCCTGCCTGAGGCCTAGTATAATGGTGTTGTGGTTAGAGAGCTGCCTAGTGAGGGAATTAATCGAGGACTGGAGGTCTATGATAACTCTGTCTAGCCTGCGAACGTCCTCATCAATATCTACTATAGTCTTGCGACGCTTGGGAGGTGTCTTAAAAGCATTGAGAGCATGCTTCGGGGCTGCCTTTGGAGGGATGAAACGGACTTTGGCTGCTCTAATCCCTTCGAAGTAAGGCCTTTCCTCCTCCGTAGTGTAGCGTATGCTGCTGATCTCGCCGCTCTGGTTGGCCTTGACTCCAACGACCCTCTCATTGGGTCTAGGTGGAAGGATCCTCGTGCCGGTTGGCACCTTGATGGTGGTCTTCATCTTGGATGATGATCCCTTGAGGAGTAGGGGTTGTGGCGGTGCGGTGAGAACTGGTTGAGCATGGTAGGATTGGGCGGAGCTGCGTTGGCGTAATGGCATGGCTTCTAGCTATCGCCCTGTGTTGGCCGGGACGAGAGCACGGGCGTCGGGGTCTTCCACAGGCTCCATGTTGAGGTTGAAGGGGACAACTTCCCAATCATCATGGAAGTTCTCGGCCATTGGAGCAGCGAGGAACTAATCAAGCTCTAATTGAAGAAGAAGAGAAGGCTTGGTGGTTTGGTGTTTGAAAACTGATGTCAGGGGTCTGTTTATATAGGGGTCAAAAAGTGCCTCTAGGGGTTGTTCGGGTTGCTCCCGTCGATGTGCGTGAGAAACTTTCCATCTGAGGGATTATTCGGATTACCATAAGTGCATTTTCCATAACAGAGAAAATCGGGACCGAGGGGGAACAGGAGCTGGGCGCCCGCCCACCTGATCTAGGCGCCCGCCCTCTCTCTGTCTCCTTTGTGGGTTCGCTTCCTCGAGCGTGTTTCTAGATGCAAAACTATTTAGGAAAATATATGTATGACCCGAAAACGTCAGACTAAAAAGGTCGGGCTCTAATTCTCCATGGGAAGGTAAAAATGGACTACGTCTATTTCTTCTAATTCTTTATTGGGCTTTAAAAACAATTTAAGACGTTGACTATTTACCTTGAATAACGTACCTTCGTCATTTTGAAGTGTGATAGCTCCATGGGATGATGAATTAATTACCTTGAATGGTCCTTCCTATTTGCTCCGGAGTTTTCCATGCCCGAAAAGCTTCACCCTGGAATTAAAAAGTAATACCTTATCGCCGGGTGTGAACTCCTTCTTCTTGATTCTCTTGTCATGCCACCTTTTGACTCTTCTTTGTAGATCTTTGAATTGTGATATGCTTTCTCTCGCCATTCTTCCAATTCTGATAGTTGCATTCTTCTATGATCTCCAGCAACATCTAGGTCCATATTCCATCTCTTTATGGCCTAGTGTGCTTTGAACTCTAGTTCAACAGGTAGGTGGCAAGTCTTCCCGTACACCAATTGGTATGGAGACATTCCAATTGGGGTCTTGTATGCTGTCCGGTATGCCCAGAGTGCATCGGGTAACTTGTCCTTCCACGCCGTTCCCATTTCATTTACTGTCTTCTGAAGAATATTCTTGATTTGTTTGTTGGAAGTCTCTGCTTGGCCACTTGTCTGAGGATGGTAGGGGGTAGCGACGTTATGACGGATTCCATGTTTTGATAGATATTGCTTGAAGCGTTTGTCGATGAAGTGTGCTCCTCCATCACTTATCACTACTCTGGGAACTCCAAATCTTGGAAATATAATTTCTTCAAACATCCTCTTTGAACTGATGTTGTCGGCATGCTTGCAAGGTAATGCCTCTACCCACTTGGAGACGTAGTCAACTGCCACCAAGATGTACTCACACTTCTTTGATGGAGGAAATGGACCCATATAGTCTATTCCCCAGACATCAAAGAGCTCAATCTGAAGGTTGTTGGTGAGTGGCATTGCATCCCTTGTATTTATGTTTCCGTGCCTTTGACATGGCCCACATCTTCTGATATATTGCTTCGTGTCTTCATACATTGTAGGCCAGTAGAATCCACACTGCCAGATCTTTGAATGTGTACGGAATGCTCCATAATGACCTCCATATGGTGATGAATGACATCTGTTGATGATCTTCCATCCTTCCTCAGTGGTCACACATCTCCTGAGTAAGCCATCAGAGCATACTCAGAAGAGGTATGGCTCATCCCATATGTGTGAATGACTTTCTTGAATAAGCTCCTTCTTGTTTGCTCCTGCCGGTACATACCCTGAAACCATAAAATTAACAATATCTGCATACCAGGGGTCAGACCTGTTAATCACGTAGAGCATGTCGTCCCGGAGTGAATCAATGATGGGGGTTTCCTGTGGATTCTTAAAATACATTCTAGACAAGTGATCAGCAACAGAATTTTCTACTCCCTTTTTATCTTTTATTTCTAAGTCAAATTCTTGGAGTAATAAGATCCATCTAATTAGGCGAGGTTTAGCATCTTTTTTAGTGAGCAAATATTTTAGTGCAGCATGATCAGTGTAAACAATTATTTTAGCTCCAACTAAATAAGATCTAAATTTATCAATGGCAAAGACAACAGCCAGAAGCTCTTTTTCAGTGGTTGTATAGTTAAGTTGAGCTCCTGTCAAAGTTTTACTGGCATAAGCAATTGCATGATGCTTCATATTTTTAGTTTTTCCCAAAACTGCCTCCACAGCATAATCACAAGCATCACACATAATTTCAAAATGCAACGACCAATCAGGGGGTTGAATGATTGGTGCAGAGATGAGTGCTTTCTTTAATAAATTAAAAGATGTTAGACATGCATCATCAAATTCAAAAGGAGCATCCTTCGCTAGCAAAAGAGTAAGTGGTCTAGCAATAAATGAAAAATCTTTTATGAATCTATGATAAAAACCAGCATGGCCAAGAAAGCTTCAAATTCCTTTTATATTCACAGGTGGAGGTAATTGTTCAATTACTTCAATTTTAGCTTTGTCTACCTCAATACCTCTTTCAGACACTAGGTGTCCCAGCACTATTCCTTCCCTAACCATGAAATGACATTTTTCCCAATTAAGGACTAAGCGCTTTTCTTCATATCTTTGCAAAACCTTGTCTAAGTTTTCAAGACAACTATCAAAAGTTTTTCCATAAACAGAGAAATCATCCATGAAAACTTCCATAATCTCTTCAATCATATCAGAAAATATAGACATCATGCATCTTTGAAAAGAAGCTGGTGCATTACATAACCCAAAAGACATTCTACGGTAAGCATAAGTTCCATAGGGGCATGTAAAAGTGGTTTTGCTTTGATCATCGAGATGGATCGGGATTTGGTGATACCCTGAATATCCATCTAAGAAACAGAAGAATGAATGGTTCGCTAATCGCTCTAGCATCTCATCTATGAAAGGTAAAGGAAAGTGATCCTTTCTCGTGGCTTTGTTTAGTTTTCTATAGTCTATGCACATCCGCCATCCTGTGACGGTGCGTTGCGGAATTAGCTCGTTCTTTTCATTCATAATAATAGTCATGCCTCCCTTTTTAGGCACAACTTGAACTGGGCTCACCCACTCACTGTGCGGCACATGATATATAATCCCTGCATGCAGCAACTTTATAACTTCCTTTTTAACTACCTCTCTCATAGTGTTGTTAAGTCTACGTTGGGGTTCTCGAGAAGGTGAAACAGAAGGATCTGTTGGAATACGATGGGTACAAATCATAGGACTGATTTCTGTAAGATCTTGGAGTGAGTAGCCAAAAACTGAGTGATGTTTCTCAAGAATGGTCATTAATCGCAGAGTTTGCTCCTGAGTGAGTTTATCGCTAATGATCACAGGAAACTCTGGATTATTGTTTAGGAAAGCATAGATAAGACCGGGTGGTAAAGTTTTAAGCTCTATGGAGGGTCTAGGTGTTTCCGCAAACTCATCTAAGGGTTCAGGTTCAGAAGGTTCGGCTTCTTCTTCTATGAAGAAAGGAGTTTCGTCTTCTAAGTCTGACTCTTCTAAAAGTTCAAGAGATGCAGCCTTTACCTCCTCCATAGGATCAGGCAAAAGATATGACTCGGCCTTATTATTCAGAGAGTGTGAAATTGTTATTGGGATTTTAAAAGCTTTTCCAAAAGAAATGTGCAGCTTTCCAGTATGACCTTCATAAAGGAGTCTTCTAAAAGGCTGTCCTATCAATAGGTTGAAGTCCCATGTATCAAAGATATAGAAGTTCAAATGAACCATGGAGCCTTCTATCGTAAGAGGTAGGACATTAATAAATCCAAGACTGGGGACTAATCGTCCCGAAGATTCCTTTATGACCTTTGTTGTGGGGGTTAAGACAAGATTTTTAAATAGTTTAAGCGCAAAAGATTCAGACATTATGTTGATCCCCACAACAGGATTATAAAGAGCATTAAATCGATCAAAATTATAAGCACAGCGTATAGTTATAGAGGGTGTGTCCAAACGGATCACATCAGAGGAAAGCTCTGATTCCTCCAACCACTCGCTACTCATGACTGAGATAAGCTCTCTCAATTGATATTCACTTGGCAAATAAATGCTAAAGTGGCCGTTTTGGGGTTTGTCAATGGAATGGTAGTTTGAAATGTTTCCAAAATCGGCAAAAAGATCAGATTCTATATCCAGCATGAAGTCCGGTGGTGGAATTTCTTCCTTTTGTGGCTCAGAACATGGGATAGCTAAAGTAGATGAAGAATTTGGCAGAGTGTCTACTTCGGCTTCGTAGGTTTCATCATGAAGGGTATTATCCATCTCAGCTTCTAGGATTCTATCTAGGATCACTCTAGCTTCATCAGTAGGGATGCGAAAGAAAGAACCTCTAGACATTGTGTGTAGCATTTGTTTGTGATTTTTCTGAAGACATCAAAAAAAGTGAAATAAAAGAACAGGGTCTTCAAGATTAAGGTTTGGACCAGATTCTAAAAGATCAGAAAAACGTTTCCAGGATTTCCCAAAGTTTCATTATCTTTTTGTTTAAAAGATAGGACTTCGAGTCTAAGGTCGCCGATACGGTCGAGGGAATAAAAATCTAGACAAAATTTGGCTCGTAAAACTCCCCATTCACCTCGTTGTTGACTTACCTTCTGACTGTACCATTGTCTAGCTTCTCCCCTTAAGGAAAAAGGAAAAAGCTTCCAACGTAAAGTTTTATCAGAAATGCCTTCAATGCGAAGACAATCACATGTTTGCTCAAAATCTCTAATATGAAGGTAAGGGTTTTCGTCTTCCTTTCCCGAAAAAGATAGGTTTTGAATCATGGCAATCGACCTAGAACTTAACCTATACTGGGATGTTTGGATAGGCTGTGATGATTCCCATGGTAAAAGGTCAGTTTCCGAAGGGATTGTAGATTCATGGATCGATTTAGAATTTTGGTTTTCCATAAGGTAAGAATAAAGAAAATAAATACAGAATATAAAATATAAGAAAAGATAAAAGTATAGATACAAGCTAGTAGTAAGACTCAAGGTTATCTCAGCAAACCGTCTTTCTCCCCGGCAACGGCACCAGAAATGCTTGTTGATATTTGGGAACGCAATAAGGAATTGATCCGCAAGCGCACGGATATCGGTGAGAACTTCACCCGGAAGGTTATCCAGAGTATCGTATTTATTTTTTTACCACTAGGAGAAAGAGTGCATATGACTAACTCGGTCTATTACTACTAACCCTTTAGGAAACAAAGAATGTTTCTCGATGTGAGTGATAAATAGAGAAGACTACAACCGTAATCTCCTTCTAACCTTGGTAAGGATGATCTACTGTTCTATTGGGGAGGCTAACGGAATCTAGACACCACAAAGGATGTTCAACCCGCACCTATAAACCCTATCCTTCCTGCTAACGAGATATGGTCTGCAAAGGTAACTCGAAAATGTCACGTTCCTCGCTACTACCACGGTCTAGCTAGTCAGGGAATATCTATGAGTATCATAGCTTAAACACCACGTCTACGCTAGAGATGATTACTCTAAACTCTACGCGAAGAGATTAAAGTAAACTCATAAACCAAAAGAACAATAAAACAAGAACTTACTAGAATTTAGAAGTCGAAATACTAAAGAATCCGAGGAGCAAGCTTCGGGTTAGGAGAACTTGATCCCGCAGGTACAAGCTCAGAGTAGACACCGACAGGCCAGGCTTCCTCCGATCCACACCTCCACTCTATCTCTCTCAATCTAGTAGAAACTAGAAGTTCTATTTCTACTTACATTGGTTGCTAAGCCTAAAAAGAAATTTTATTTAGAGAAGAGGTTTTCCTTCGAGGGCACCCCTCAACTCTATGATAAACTTCGTCCCCTCCAGGGGCCAGGGGGTCTGCTTATATAGTCCTCCTCCTCTGTGCATTTTTGGTCCAGCAGGCGATGTGGTACTACGTTATCCTTGATCCTTTAGGTCGGTGGAACGTCGTGTGCGAAAAGAGTCCCGATTGGCATCCAACAGAGGGCGGGCGCCTAGGTCCTCAGGGCGGGCGCCCTAGGCCTGGCCCCTTTCGGCCTCTGCTTTCTTCCCGTGGCTTCTGGAGTCTTCTAGATGGTAGAAAATTGCGCGGTGCGTTGATATCTCTATGTAATCCCGATATGTGGACCTTTCTTCCTTATTTCCTGATAACCCCCTGCAGAAACAGATAAACAACAAAACTCGTGGAATTCTGTCAGATCAAACCCTAATTCTAGGTGTTGTTTGCATATTGGTCCTTTCTCTTGTTTATTTGATAATTAAAATTGATACTTAAGAACCGTCAACAGTCTTCTCCACTTTGGTCACTTGACTCCATGTCATGTCTCATATGCAATGAGCTCCTCCATCTCATATTGATCACCTGTGGACTAATCTCCTGTGTATCTTACATAAACACTATTAGTCCACCTAGGTTGTCACTTAATTACCAAAACCAAACAAGGATCTTTCAAAGGGTTGCAATGGCTAAGTTGTAGGATTTATTTATTGCAAGGAAATTTAGAATTAGCTTAATTAACCCCTCTCGTGGGCATCTTGACCCTTTCATATAACTGTTGAATGCCAGGACATCTAGGTTCATCCGCTACCTCTTTACCATCTCTCGTGCCTATAAGAAAGGTGTTTGTCTTTAGTCCCACGTGTGAAAATACAAAAAAGCACCATCTTTCTAGTTTAATTGTCCCAACTTCTATGTGCACAGGATTTGGGAGAGCAAGCCTCTAGAACCACGCCTGCATCTATGACACCTGCTCAGGTGTGCTAGGTAATCAAGTTTTTGGAGAATGTCTAATGCGACTGCTTGCCACCAATCCGATCGATGACTCTGTCTTCTTCCTAGTGGGCATTCGAGGACTACACTGCAAATATTGTCTGTGATAATCTTACTTTTCTATATTTAGTAAGATTTTTGTGCTATTAAATATGATCAATGTGTTCATCATTGTTGCCACTAGTAGTTCACAAGTGCATAGTTGGTTGTCATGAATTTACTAATATACTTTTGGATTAAATTAAACATAAAAATGTATAATTTCCTAACAACCACTTCTTAAATCCATCAATGACAAAATGGTAATCTGTAGAGTACTTTTGATATTGGAATGAGACAATGAAGCCCTACATTGCATCGGCTCTATTAGTTATAGGATAATGCTTGTACATTGATGAAATTGTCAACTCATCAGGTTTTGGGAAGTGCAAAAATATTCGACTTATTAGAGCATCTACAGAGTACCTAATATTTTCTCCAAGAGTTTCCAATATTTCACTTCCGAAAATCCAAATTTGGTTGGCCCCATGATTTGTGATTTTTTGCATTAGGGATACAGAATTTATTTCTATGCCTATTTAAGCCCTCCCACCAGATCTTTCTCTCTTGTGCTTTTCTGACCTAGAACCCTATCGTTCCTCCTTTTTCTTTCCCACTTCCTTCTTTTTCTCAGGCTTGCAACAGAGGGCGTGTGGATAAGAGCAAGTGGCCGATCCATCCAGGCCGAGAGGACCATTGTTGGTATTTATAACGCACATAGAATAATCATAGAGAATGATCCACAAGCACATGATACCGTTGTAGCTTTCACCTAGAGATTTTAAATATCGTATCCACAGGGAAATGTGTAAGACTAACTATGATCTAACTTAACAAAAAAGTGATAACTAGGTAGAGATTTATGATAACTAAGAGTAGCAACAAGGTTAGGATAAACAAGAGCATAGAAAGGATAACTAAGGGTCCTCCACTTCTAACTTGGTAAACTATGTTTTATATTGTCCAACTTCAGCGAATGTCTTATAAAGAATATATGAAATTTCTTCTATTCAAGCACCTTAAAACCTATCAATCCTATTAACGGGATGTGCACTACAGAGGAAACAATGGGTCTGTGACATCCACAAACTACTATGGAAATCCAGGTACGGGACTTTTACGATTAACCTAAGCCCAAGCACCACGCCTACATTTAAGATTGATACTCTACTCCCTCTAGTGCACGAATAAAGCACTCAAAAAGAGTCACAAATAATTAAATAATATAAACACAATGAACTAAGATCAAAAGTTAATTACCAGAAAAATCTCAAAAGACAAACTCAAGTAGAACTTGGATCCACTAAGGTACAAGCCATAGAGGCAGCACCGATAGGCTGCACCTCCTCCAAACTCTTCCCTCACTCTCTATCTCTCTATTTCTATATGTAAGACTAGATCCTATGGAGATCTAATCTTCTCTTGATGCCTAGCTCTAGGAGGTAGATCCTTTCATAGGACCCTCTGTTGATCCTAAGAGAGAAATATGAGTTACGGTTTTGGGATAGCTTTAGAGAGGAAGGCAGGGGCCTGAATATATAGCCCGGTGGGATGAATGTGAGCCCTTTGATCAAACCAACTTAAGAGACGGCTTAGCTGCATCTTTAGAGGCGGTGCAGAACCGACGTTGAAGGAGAGGTTGACATGTGGGGCTAGGAGGCCAGCTGGCCTGCATGTGTCATCTCCCTTGAGTCCGCTTTGTTGTGGTGTTCTCTAGAGTTCTCTAGAACCTTCCCACATAGGTTTTGTCATGAATTTGATATCTTTTGATTCTAAACTCCAAATATTTCAAAGATAGGTCTGCTTCGATCGTCTTGATGAGCTCTTTGCAATGGTGCACTCCAATTCATCATTTGGGATACTTTTATTTGATGGCAAATTAGATATTCCTACAAGCCAAGTGAGAGCACCAAAACTCATGGAACTTATTAGTTTAAACCCTAAGCCCTTATTAGTGATCTCAAATATTACCCTATGCAAGTTTATTTAACTATAAACTGTTGACGTTAACCACTGTCAATAGCCATGCCGACGGCGAGGGGTGGCGTGGAGGCATGGCAGGGACCATGTGCACCTGTGAGGGCGCTCAGCTTCGCCGAGAGGAAGGCCCATGGTGGCTCAGCCGCGTGCGCTAGGGCAGCTGTGGCGGCTGCAGCGTGGCAGCGGAGGGCCCCCGCGTCCTCCAGTGTCCTCGACACCGTGCTCTACCACGTTTGTCCGCTTGCCACGCTTGTTGTTGGGGCTCTGTGCCACTCCAAAGATGAGAGCGCATAGGAAAGAAGGGTATGTGTGACCTCGACTCCGTGCATGTTTATTCACAATGGGGCTTTTTTCCATGTACCAAAAGATTGGGAGGTGAGTTTTGGAGTTGTTGGAGATGTTTTTTTTTTCATTTTGCTAAAAAAACATGGATTGAGAAGGATTATTGGGTACTCATAGAGATGCTCTTAGACTTGCAGGTTTTGGAAAATGAAGCTCCTAGATGCCTCCTAAGGTCATATCAGTATCAAACAAGCTACTTGATTGTGCACAATTAGAGAGGAAGACTATTATGATATATTACTAGCAACAACATGCCTGCGATATGTTTGTTTTTGCATCTACCATCTAATAAAAAATATGTTCTTCCAAAGTAGGTTCACATTGGTTTACTATTGTTTTGGCAATTAGTGTTGTACACTCATAAATAATTATGGATGCTGCGCATCGGATTCTTTTGCTATGTCCTCCCCTTAAACCTTAAATTGATAGTTCGCATAGAACTGAAGAAATTTCTTTGTATCAATGGAATATATACCTATAACTTGTAAGGACTCATGTGGACATGTGGTGGCGGCCGGGTGTTGTGCTTATTTTTTTTCAAGCTCCTGAACTCCTGCAGCAAGGACTTGTACAGAGTTATTTTTCTGCTTCTACAGAGTGATGCTTCTGTTCTTCTTTTCCTTTTTGTTGGTTTTGCAGGCTGTATGAATTTTTGGTAGGTGACTCCCAAAAGTGTGTCATCAGCAACCATAGGCTATTCCCATTGTTGTTGCAGCTTAACGAGCATGCTAAGCTCTGAATACTCAGAATATCAAAGACTTCTCCAACTTATGCTGTGTTTATCTATCATTTTTTTATGCATGCATTGCCTCTTTTTTATGTTAGAACATATATATCTGTGTATTAAATTGCTGAATGAATGAAGAGATTTTTTGCCCAGCTATATATTTATGATGGAAATCTAAAGGATAAAACAGAGACTTGATAATTTATTTTGTGTTGTTCTTTTAGGCAGCATTTGGTGCAGCTTTCACACATTACGGGAAACATCAGCTTTGCCGAGTGCCTGGCGCTTTGCCGAGTGCAAAATATCGGGCACTCGGCAAAGAGGCTCTTTGCCGAGTGCAGCCCACGTGGCACTCGGCAAAGAAAAAGCACAAGGCAAAAGTCTCTTTGCCGAGTGCCAGACACTCGGCAAAGAAAGGCACTCGGTAAAGGCACCTATTTGCCGAGTGCCAAACACTCGGCAAAGATGAGCACTCGGCAACCTTTGCCAGAGCGGTGTCCACGGGCGTCTCCTTTGCCGAGTGCCTGCCGTCTGACACTCGGCAACGAGGGGGCTTTTTGCCGAGTGCCAAAGCCCGGCACTCGGCAAACTGTCTTTTTTTTATTTTTGAACTGAGTTTTTTTGTGTTGCTTTTTGTCACTATTTCAAACTATATTTTAAAGTTCAGGAGATTTTTGACTTTTTTGCTGTATTTAAGTAATTTATTTTTTTCTTTGTATTTTTTGGAATAACTCAAATTTGAACTACAGGTACATGAAATATCGCAACGCAGTGTTTCAAAAAATGATAGTCATGGTATTAGGTATATTTGTCCGTATCCAGGACCTCACATGAAATCTCGACCATCTCGCTAAGGTAGCATGTCGAGTTACGTGCGCGAAAAGTGGATTAAAATTATATAAAATACAAACAAAGTCCAAAAATCACGAAACTTGGCGACGCGTCGTGTTATCGTATGTCGAAGCTATGGTTAAAATTTGAAAAGATTTGGAGTAAGTTGCAACGTCAAATGTCTAAAATCTAGACACCTCCACATAGAAGCACTTCGATGTCATGCATCCTCTCAAAGCTATGGAGGCTCGGAATGTACGTGTGGCGCTTGCAACAGATGGGTTCAACCCGTATGGAATGATGGCGGCCCCGTACACTTGTTGGTCAGTGTTCATGATCCCCCTCAATCTCCCCCCCCCCCGGCGTCATGTTTGACCCGAAGAACGTATTCTCGTCGCTGATAATTCCTAGCCACCCGGGGAACAATATGGGTGTGTTCATGCAGCCTTTGTGGGATGAACTGATGGAAGCTTGAGAAAATCCAGTACTGACATACGACCGAGCTACCAAGAGGAACTTCAAAATGCATGTGTGGTACCAGTACTATGTGCATGACTTCCTGGCGTATGGCTTATTTAGCGCGTGGTGTGTTCACGGGAAGTTCCCATGCCCAGTATGCAAGGCAGCTGTGAGGTTTAGTTGGTTGAAGAGGGGAGGCAAGTCTGCTGGACCCTGTGCAGCCGCCCCAGTGGCGAGGTCCTCCACCGGCCGGCTCTTCACAAGGGTGGGGGCACTGGGAGCCAGGTGCGACCGGCGGGTCGCAACCGTGTGGGCAAGGTGGGAGCTCTGCAGGCAATGGGGGCCAAGGTGAGGACTGATCAGTTATGGACTTGTGATGGATGAGCTATGTGTTGGACACGTGATGGATGGATTGTGTGATATGTATGGAGGGATTTTGTGATGGATATGTTGTGTTGTGATGGATGGATATATATTGTGTTTTATGTGGTTAATTATGGATATGAATGTGATATATATTGTCTTCCGTGTGATGGATCATGGATATGTGATATATATATTGTTTTGTGTTACGAAAATGGAAAAAACAAAAAAAGAAAAATTTTCCCACCTTTGCCTAGTGCCACACTCGGCAAATTTGCCATGGCACTCGGCAAAGCTGGGCAAAAATAGCTTAGGCTCGGCCGCTTTGCTGAGTGCTGGCCACACGGCACTCGGCAAAGACGGCTTCTTTGCCGAGTGTTAGGCGCCGGCACTCGGCAAAGAATATTTCAAAAAAAATAAAAAATTTCTTTGTCGAGTGCCTGCCACGTCAGCACTCGGCAAAGAAAGTCGTCAAGTTGACGGTCGCCGTTTTCTTTGCTGAGTGTTGACATGGCACTCGGCAAAGCCTTTGCCGATTGCTTGATATTTGGCATCTTTACCGACAAATCTTTGTCGAGTGCCACACTCGACAAAGCCGGTCGAGTGCAAAAGAGCCTTTGCCGACTGCAGCCGGCACTCGGCAAAGTTCCAGCCTGCAGTAGTGACAGGAGGCAGGTGTGGGATGAGGGATAAAACCCCCATCGGCCGGCTCCTCCTTGGAGCCTTCACACTACCACACATTCGGGCATTAGCACCGGTCGGGAAGGGCCTGTTGCCCCGGTTCCCGTGCTGCCCTTCCGGGACTAAAGGCCGACCCTTTAGTCCCGGTTCGGGGAACCGGGGCTAAAGCCCCCCCTTTAACACCGGGTCCTGCCATTACCAACCGGTGTTAAAGGGTTTCTTTTTTTTATTCACTTCTTCGGTTCTGTTTATTGTTTTTATATAATATATAATAATAGGTTTTTCAATACATGTTTTTGCTGATACAATAATATATTTATATTACACGCATATTAAGCATATATAAATGAAAATTATAGGTTTAGCTTAATAATTAAGCTTTGCCTATAATAAAATGAATAGGCCACATCAAAAATTAAATAGATATGTAAAAAGCTTTATATATATATAGTTTTATATGTACATAATTCGTAACACATATATACATAGAGTTTTTACTCCTAATGTCTACAAACGATACAAATGATCATCGTTGTTTGGAATAAGAGTTTCGTTGCCGTTGAAGTGAACTCGCCGTTTGGATTGATCACTTGCTCGCGGAGAAATCCTGCTATCGTCTCTTGGATAGCTTTGATTCGGTCTTTTTGTATGACCTTTTCCCTCAACCATTCCGTCTTTAATTTGAAATAAATAAAAAAGGTATTAGTTATCTAAGTTATTCAATATAATTTAGGAGATAATGAAAAGAGACATGTAACGTACTCTGAGTGTCTCTGTGGGTGTTTGATTGACTTGTGCCATCATGAATTTGCACACGTAATATGCACATAGATTGTTCCCCCTTCTTGTCTTAAACACCACTGTACGATATATATATATATATATATAATATTCACGATCACGACAATAAGAAGGCTAAAAGTTAGCGAAAGTTTGCTAGCTAGTAGAACTTACTTGTGGATGTATTATGTCAAGCGACGCTTTACATCCACTGAGATGTTCACGGTCAATGAATCTTTCCCAAACCCTATACACAGCCATTGTGGATCGTGAACTAATAATTATAGAGTCATATTATGATATTTTTGTAGCTGAGATCGACATTACGTACCTTTGAATAATGTTTACCATTTGTTGATAATTTTCTTGTGGTTTTCTCATTGAGTCAAAGATTATCAACCGGTTGTTGGGAATTTCAATGACCATGAGTATCCAGTGAAAGCTGTTTACACACACACATATATATAGTCAGTCCTATAATGTAAAATAAAATATGCATGCACTTAATAAACTATATAACTCACTCGAAGTTGAAGGGGAAGAGTATTTTTTGTTTTTCTTTTTGGTTCACAAAGAACCTCATAAGATTGGTGCAGACTTCTGTCTCATGAGCTGCTGTCCACACTGCCTGCGGAGCTTTGAAAACAATATAAGGGTCAACGAACCCAATACTATTGTCATTTCTGATTCTGAGCTCTCTCATTTGGTGCCTGCATATATACATACAAATCCAAAGTGTGTAAGGATTATATAAATGTAATTAAAGAAGTTAGAAGTATAATAAAAAGAAAAATATACTTACAGACAAAAGCAGCTGACAAGAGATTTGTCGAGAGCGTCGAGGTGACATAATTGGTGCAATTCTTCGAACTGCACGTATATGAGGTCATCTCCATGGAAGTAGTGATGTTGTCTAATACGAACAGAAATCCAATTCTCTCCCCTTTTAGACGCCTCAATGCACCATTTGTTTATTGCAAACATTTGTGTGCCGAGCTCATGTAAACGCTGAGGGTCGAATAGACTTCTGTCCGGTTCATATCTTGCCCTCCATTGATCAACTACCTCAGCTTTTTCACATGTTTGGCATCCAAGAATGGCGGCAATTTCTTCCATATTTAAACCGCTCTGTCCAAAGTAACGCTCAAGCGAGTCTAGCTCAGACAACGCTAAGGATTTCTTTGGCATCAAGTCTTCATTTGAGCCGTATGTTGAAGGTCCTTAAGTATCAAATTTAATTATCAAATAAACAAAGAAAAGGATCCAAATGAAATCAACATCTAGACTTAGGGTTTTATCTGACAGAATTCCATGAGTTTTGGTGTTTGTCTATTTCTGCACGGGGTTATCAGGGAATACGGAAGAAAGACCCACATGTCGGGATTACATAGAGATATTAACGTGCCTCGCAATTATCTTACATCTAGAAGACTCCAGAAGCCACGGGAAGGAAGCGGAGGCCGAACGGGGCCACGGACTGGGCGCCCGCCCAGTTGCCCTGGGCGCCTGCCCACCTGCCGAGCCCAATCAGAACTCTGTTTCGGGAAGATCTCCACCGACCTAAAGGATCAAGGATAACCGTTCAATCTAAGTCGGTTTGATCCAACGGCCCATATTCACTTGAAGGGACTATAAAACTAGACCCCCTGGCCCCTAGAGGAGAGAGCCTCTCAACCCTAATTCATTATTCTTCAAGGGAGAAGAAGCCTCTGATCAAGATTAGAGCCACCACATCAATTAGACATCTAGATTAGCATAGCTACATAGGATTAGAACTAGAAGGAGTCAATCTTCAATTGGTTTCCGGATCTGTCAAGAGGATTCTTGGTAATTCTCTAATTGTGCTTCTAATTGTTCTTCTAATATCTTTGTTATTCAATATTATGAATATGACTTTGTTCTACTTCAATATATTGCTTATGACTTTGCTCTACTTGTTTATATTCAAGATTATATTGTTCTTAGTTTATCATGGTTATGTACTTGGCTTAGTTAGATTGGATCTATATACATGCTTAGGAGCGTATAGCATTTATCCATCGGATCCATGGGTAAATGATAGATATTGTGTAGGCGTGGTGCTTATACCGTATTTATCTGCGATTGTACCCAATATGCCAGATCATGGGGTAGTTCGTGATAGTAACAGCTTCATTGGTTCTTATATAGTCCCCCTCTCGTGTATTGGCCTGGCAGAGCAACATTATTACAGGGGAGTGATTGCTATGTTTCTCATTTACCTTGCTAATATCACTATGCATGGGCGTAGTCTTGTCTCACAATGATTGCTAAGTATGCTTGCACTAACTAGGATGTGCTACATCGGTATTAATCTGTGCGCTTGTAGATCCCATTCAATATTTATTTAGAAGAGCAATTGCATATTTCAATACCGCGTCTTTCATGTCATGCTAGGGATGACAACTTGGCTTAAGTGGTATGAGGGATAGGTTTGGCATTTTTGGCACCGTTACTAGATTTAGAAAACTGTCTACTTTTGGTAATGATGTCAAGAATACCCAACACCGTATTGATTTGGCACAATCAAATGGGGCACCGGTTTTGATACTTCTCCGAGCTATGGGACCCCATTTCCTACTCTCTTTCTCGGCTGTGAAGACTTGACCAGAGACCGCTCATAGTCCGAAAGTGTTGGCTTTTTCTGAGGTTCGCGTTGCTTCTTTTGCTGGTCCGCCACCTTCTGTCTCAGTTCTGATGGCTTTACATAAAAGTACGGCTTTTCTGGGTTTAGCCGTTTTTTTCTATCCTCCTTCAATTTATCAAAAAATTGTTTCACCTCAGCTTTGGATGCAGCAATTACCTCCTCTTCACTCTTTTCGTAAGGTAATTTTTCTAGCGCCTTAGCTCTCTTTGCTGAGGCTGCCTTCTTTGGAGGTGGGACCGATGACTTTGGTCGTTCTTGGGCGGACCGCTTCTGACTACCTCGCTTTGGAGGCGAGGGGACCGACCGTGCACTCTTTGGAGAGGGCGGTGCAGGCGGTGGAGGTGGTGGGGGCGATCTTTTCGGCGTTGGAGAACGCGGTGGAGGAGTTGGAGACCTCGGTGGAGGAGGTGGAAACCGTGGTGGAGGCGGTGGCGGGGTCGGTGTGGCCGCCGCAGGTGTTGGAGGAGATCCAGCATTGTCACCGCCCGCAGCACTATGATGCGCCGGGGAGAGAACTGGACTTAGGTTGGAGGAGTCCCTGCAAAGAAAACAATTACAAGTTTTGTGAGCAAACTTTTTTTTAATTTCAATACATAATAAATAATATAAGAAGTAAAATCACACACAAACCTATGTTGAGGAATAATTATGAAGCGCTAGCATGTCTTCTCAGCTTCACCTAAGGTCTTCTCTCCGTCTCCCCCTTCTATGTCTAGAGGCACATTGCCACAACCTTTCTCAACCCTATCAACCGAGACGCTAGCAATCCACCAGGTACTGGTCGATTATGGATTCTTGGAGTTCTCGTTCGGTCGATAGGGTTGACAACAGCGATAGCCACCTTTTTTGTTGCATTCCCATCTGGTACATGCAACTCACAGGTAGTAAGAGCCTCTGTGACATCATCCACGGGGAAGTGTAGCTTCGTGTCATCCTGAATGGTTGGTACTTCCGTGGATGCGCAGCTGTTTTCAACTGGCCTAGGGGGCTAACGTTGACCTCAGGCTGTGATGTACCTTACCCTTTCGCCATTTGACTAAGTGCTGCTTGCACTTGCCTTTGAATCTCCGCCTGCATCCATTTTTCACGAGCTTTCTCGCGCTCTTCTGACTGCAGAACAAAAGCTTCCAGGCGGCGGATCCGCTCTTCCTCCTCATCCTTCTTTCTCTGGCGGCTTCTGTAGGTACCTTGATCGGCTTGGAATGATTGCAGCCACGGAACTGCCCCATAGGCTCTCGTACGCCCACCGTGCTCAGGATTTTCAAGCGCATAGGTGAGTTCATCCTTCTCCCTGTTAGGCCTGAACTCACCAGACTAAACCGCCTCTCGTGCACGGACTAGTCTCTCTGCTGCTCTAGAGATTTCTTGGCCCCAAACTAGTGCCCCGGTGTCTGGGTCCACGCTTCCCCCATGACCGTAGAACCAATGCTTGGAGCGCTCGCTCCAATTCTTTGCTATTGTCTCGGGTGTGACCCCCTAGCAAGCATCTCCTGTTCCATTCGGTCCCACTTGGGAACAACACTCTTATAACCACTTGATCCCATATGATGGTGGTATGTCTTTTTACTTGCATTCTCTTTGTTTCTAATGGCTCGTTCCTCGCCCTCTTCTCATGTTTTGTACTGCACGAAGTCATCCCAGAAGGCCCTCAGCTTTACATATTGCTTGAGGTTGAAATTTGGAGTCTCATTTTTTCTTGATAAATTTATTGTACAAAGTCTTCTTCTAATTCTGGAACAGTACTGCCACCTTCTTCATAGTCCAGTCATAAATTCGCACCTTCAACTCTTCATCGTTGGTGTCGAAGGTGAAAACGTCTGTGACGGCTTTCCAAACTAACTCCTTGTCACGATCAGAGACAAAACTGATCTCAGGAGCACCTCGCTTCTCTCTCCATTCACGAGCACTAATTGGTATTTGATCTCTCACAAGACATCCACAGTGACTCACATATTTATTTGCATGCTCACCAAGTGGTCTGCCTGTAGCTATCTCAAACTCAGAGGTTACATAGCGGCCCTCCAACGGCTTCTTTGGCCCTCGTGGAGGTACGCTTCTCCCCGTAGAGGTCGATCCAGAAGGCTACACGTAGATATAGAAACAAAAATACTAAATTAATAACCAAGTAAGTCTAAAACCTAATGTAAGAGATGCATTAATTATATATGTTTACATTTACATACCTCGCCAGTATTTTCTTCTTGTTGCACAAGTTGTTGCTCAGGCGCTATGCCCTCTTGTTGCTCAGGGGCATTGCCCTCTTGTTGCTCAGTCGGATTGCCTTGCATGATCTCGTTGTAATCAATAAAGTACTGACTACCGTCGTCGATGATATTTTGAATGGCATCTTCCATATAATCAGGATCATCATGAGGACGGTCAGCCATTTCTATGTCTGCAACCATACATATATATATTCTATATAAGATAAGAAATACACTAGAATAATATACTACAAATGAAAGTGTTGGAGTGCTCTAAAAATAATACTAGAATCTTTTAAGCCAAGTAATACACTAGAATAATATACTAAAAAACAATACTAGAATAATATAGTACAAACAATAACATATACAAAACCCTACTAGAATAAATTTGGTGGGTAAACACTACTAGAATATATATTAGAGACCTATATACTACTACTAGTACTACTACAAATGAAAGTGTTGGAGTGCTCTAAAATTAATACTAGAATCTTTTAAGCCATGTAATACACTAGAATAATATATAAAAAACAATACTAGAATAATATAGTACAAACAATAACATATACAAAACTCTACTAGAATAAATTTGGTGGGTACACACTACTAGAATATATATTAGAGACTTATATACTACTACTAGTACTAATACAAATGAAAGTGTTGGAGTGCTCTAAAAATAATACTAGAATCTTTTAAGCCAAGTAATACACTAGAATAATAAACTAAAAAACAATACTAGAATAATATAGTACAAAACAATAATATATACAAAACACTACTAGAATAAATTTGGTGGGTAAACACTACTAGAATATATTAAGCCAAGTAATAGACTAGAATAATATACTAAAAAGTAATACTAGAATAATATATATATACTAGAATAATATCTACTAGAATAATATACTACAACACTACAATTCATAATATACTAGAATAATATAATACTAGAGATCGAGTAATATACTACCATGCATTATTTTTTAGTGTATATATATACTTAAATATATATACAATTCATAACAATTCAAAACACTACAATTCATAATATACTAGCATGCATTATTTTATATATATATATATATATATACTTAAATATATATACACTTTAAAACACTACAATTCATAATATACATGTATTATATATATATATAACATTCATTCATTTTTGTAGTATACTTAATATATTATAATTCATAACAATTCAGTGTGGTCTAGTACGTATAGAGAGATGGCCAGATGAGTACGTAGAGAGATGGCCGGAGTATGTAGAGAGATGGCCGGATCGGTGGTGTGGTCAGCAGCAGCGCTGGTGGAGATGGTGGCCGCGGTGGCGACGCTGGTGGAGCTGGCCACGGCGGCGCTGGAGACGGCGGCACGGCAGCACGGCGGCGCTGGAGACGAGGTCGCGGGCAGATGAACGGCCGGCGGCGCTGGAGACGAGGGCTGCTCGACGAAGACGAAGATGAACTGTCGGATCCAGGGCTCCTGCGCACATATATAGGGGCGGACCCTTTAGCACCGGTCCGTGGCTGGAACCGGTGCTAAAGGGTCTTTAACACCGGCTGGTAACAGGAGCCGGTGTTAAAGGGTGACCATTTAGCACCGGCTCGTGTTACCAGCCGGTGCTAAAGGGTCCCTTTAGCACCGGTGCCAGCCACGGACCGGTGCTAAAGGATCCTGCGCGCGCTAGGGCGGGCTCCTGAAATTTTCAGGGCCCTTTAGCACCGGCTCCCACTATGGGCCGGTTCTAAAGGCCCTGTTTTTTAGTTTAGGGTTTTTAAAGTGTTTATATATACAGTTTATATTATAAATTGTATAGTAAATTAAATATTTTGCATAATATTTTTTAAACAGTGACATATGTTGTAATTTTTTTAATGTACACATGAAAATTGTTAACCGTAAATATCTTGCTGTATTTTTATAATTTGCAATAATTTTATAAGAAATGTTTAGTATTTTGTTAATGCAAAAATATATTATTCCAATAAATTTACAAAAACTATATCCAATCAACTGAAAATCTATTTTCACATCATATTGACGTTAAACATTTTATTTTTGTTATTTATTACTCGGAATGCTAGTAGGGTATAGTTTTCATCAAATAAAAAATCTATTTATCATATAAAAATATATAAAAAGTTGTGTATATAAAAAGTTTAGATCTTGATGATATCTAATAACTTGGTATTCAAAAATTTTTCATTTTAAGTAATTTAGTTTGTCATTTGACCAAGTTTGACCAAAACTCGTCTTGGATTTTAAAGAAATATGCTTACGATTGGCTCAAAAATATCCAAATGGAAAAATGGACAATATATAAAATGTAGATCTTGATGATCTCTAACAACTTTATATTCAAAATTATTTCATTTGAAGTCATCAAATGGGCCATTTGATCAAGTTTGACCAAAGTCAAAGCATTGGTTTTTACAAAAACACCCTTTGACCGAACTCTAGATGGTCCCAAATGGAAAAGTCATTAATACAAAGTTTGTTACACTCATCAAGTTCTACATTTTGT
The DNA here is from genome assembly GCF_000003195.3 of Sorghum bicolor. Taxonomy (NCBI): domain Eukaryota; kingdom Viridiplantae; phylum Streptophyta; class Magnoliopsida; order Poales; family Poaceae; genus Sorghum; species Sorghum bicolor. The sequence goes on from NC_012872.2 coordinate 48,744,261, forward strand.
CTAATGGTCAACTTTCCATTTGGAAAAGTTTGAACCACTGAATTTTGAATTTTTAGAGAATTCATAGCCACGCAGCGGTTTCGGAACCCTAGATGGTCTCGAATGGAAAAGTCACGAATACCAATATTGTTCCACTCATCAAAATCTACATTTCATATATAGACCATTTTTGCATTTGAGAAAGTTTTAGGAAGGTGTAGTTGAAAATCCACAATTGACACATATAGTTTCATATAGTTTGTGTGAGATTCAAGATTTGGTGGGTATTGTTAACTTAAACTTTCTCAAATGGAAAAGTTGTGTATATAAAAAGTTTAGATCTTGATGATATCTAACAACTTGGTATTCAAAAGTTTTTTATTTTAAGTAATTTAGTTTGTCATTTGACCAAGTTTGACCAAAACTCGTCTTGGATTTAAAGAAATGTGCTTAGGATTGGCTCAAAAATATCCAAATGGAAAAATGGACAATATATAAAATGTAGATCTTGATGATCTCTAACAACTTTATATTCAAAATTATTTCATTTGAAGTCATCAAATGGGCCATTTGATCAAGTTTGACCAAAGTCAAAGCATTGGTTTTTACAAAAACATCCTTTGACCGAACCCTAGATGGTCCCAAATGGAAAAGTCATTAATACAAAGTTTGTTACACTCATCAAGTTCTATATTTTATCTAATGGTCAACTTTCCATTTGGAAAAGTTTGAACCACTGAATTTTGAATTTTCAGAGAATTCATAGCCACGCAGCGGTTTCGGAACCCTAGATGGTCTCGAATGGAAAAGTCATGAATACTAATATTGTTCCACTCATCAAAATCTACATTTCATATATAGACCATTTTTGCATTTGAGAAATTTTTGGGAAGGTGTAGTTGAAAATCCACAATTGACACATAGTTTCATATAGTTTGTGTGAGATTCAAGATTTGGTGGGTATTGTTAACTTAAACTTTCTCAAATGGACTCATCAAAATTCACAATTCTCAAATATAGTTTCATACAAAGTTTGTTACAACACATACATGACTTTATGTTAAGCCGACACAACAGTGAACTTCTTCTTGACGTATGACCCTTGGTTATGATCCTGCCGTAACCATGGAGTATCCTCATTGTTTAACAGAATGCTTGGGTCTTTGTTGACTATGAAGGGCGGAATTCGATCATCTCTTTCGTAATCACCTGACATGTCTGACTTGTCCTCAATTCCGACAATGTTTCTTCTCCCAGAAAGGACAATGTGGCGCTTTGGCTCATTGATGATTCAGTGGTCATCATTTTTTCCTCTCTTTGGTTTCGTAGACATATCTTTGACATAGAACACCTGACTCACGTCTGCAGCAAGGACGAATGGTTCATCTTTGAACCCACTATTGTTAAGGTCCACGGTTGTCATCCCATACTCCTTACCGACTGTTACCCCACCTCCGGTCATCTTCACCCATTGGCACCGCAACAAAGAAACTTTAAAATTAGCTGCATAGACTAGTTCCCATATGTCTTCTATGCGTCCATAATATGTTTGTCTGTTCCCATTTGGATCCGTGGCATCCACGCGTACACCACTATTTTGGTTGGTGCTCCTTTTATCTTGGCCAACTGTGTAAAATGTGTTACCATTTATCTCGTACCCTTTGTACGTACGGACATGCCATGATGGTTGCCTGGCCAACAAATAAAGCTGCTCATCAATGTTTTCATCACCTTGACATTTTTTGCGCAACCAATCGCCGAAAGTTTCCATGTGCTGACGCATTATCCAAGCTTCATTCTTCCCGGGCCACTGGGACCGTAGGAAATCTTTGTGTACCTCAACATATGGTTCCACCAATGGGGAGTTCTGGAGAACTGTGTAGTGTGCTTTATTGAAGTAATCGTCTCCCGTACCAATATATGTTTTCTTCCCAAGTGTTCCCTTTCCGCTGAGTCTGTCCTCGTGTCGAGATTCAGGAATGCCAATTGGGTCAAGGTCTAGAATAAAGTCAACACAGAACTCTATGACATCCTCTGTTCCATAGCCCTTGGCAATGCTTCCTTCTTGCCGAGAACGACTATGGACATATTTCTTTAGGACACCCATAAATCTCTCGAAGGGGAACATGTTGTGTAGGAACACAGGACCGAGAATACGAATCTCTTTGATCAGATGAACTAGGAGGTGTGTCATGATATCGAAGAAGGATGGAGGGAACACCAACTCAAAGCTGACGAGACATTGAACAACATCATTCTCCAGAGTAGCTAGTTGCTCTGGATTGATTGCCTTCTGAGAAATTGCATTGAGGAATGCACATAGCTTTACAGTGGCTAGACGTACGTGTGGAGGTAAAATTCCTCTTAAAACCACCGGCAGCAATTGCGTCATTAGAACATGACAGTCCTGGGACTTCAAGTTCAGGAATTTCTTCTCTGGCACATTAATTATTCCCTTGATATTGGAGGAGAATCCAGATGGGACCTTGATGCTGCTAAGACATTCAAACATGCTTTCCTTCTCTTCTTTGCTTAGAGTGTAGCTAGCAGGGCTTAAGTAATGACGTCCATCATCTGTCTTTTCTGGATGCAGGTTGTCTCGTTCTTTCATGCGCTGCAAGTCTTGTCGTGCTTCAAGTGAATCCTTAGACTTCCCGTAGACACCCATGAATCCGAGCAAGTTCACACAAAGATTCTTTGTCAGATGCATCACGTCGATCACGTTGCGGACCTCTAGGACATTCCAGTAAGGTAGCTCCCAAAATATAGATTTCTTCTTCCACATGGGTACGTGTCCCTTAGCATCCTTGCGAATAGGTTCACTGCCTCGTCCCTTTCGAAATACCACTTTTATATCCTTGACCATTTCGAGTACATCATCCCCGATTCGATTGAGAGGTTTGGTCCGGTGGTCTGCCTTGCCTTTAAAATGCTTGCCTTTCTTTCGTACTGGGTGGTTCACAGGAAGAAATCGACGATGGCCAAGGTACACGACCTTTCGACATTTTTTCAAAAATACACAGTCAAGGTCTTCATAACAATGTGTGCATGCATTATATCCCTTGTTTGACTGGCCTGAAAGATTACTCAGAGCTGGCCAATCATTGATTGTTACAAACAGCAATGCTCGCAGGTCAAAGTGCTCTTGTTTGTACTCATCCCACACACGAACTCCTGGTTTGCTCCATAAAAGTTGAAGTTCCTCAACTAATAGCCTTAGGTAGACATCTATGTCATTGCCAGGTTGCTTCGGTCCTTGGATAAGCACCGGCATCATAATAAACTTCCGCTTCATGCATAGCCATGGAGGAAGGTTGTAGATACATAGAGTAACTGGCCAAGTGCTATGACTACTGCTCTGCTCACCGAAAGGATTCATACCATCTGTACTTAAGGCGAACCGCAAGTTTCTAGCATCATCTGCAAAATCTGGGAATTCTCTGTCTATCGCTCTCCACTGGGATCCATCGGCAGGGTGTCTCAGCATATTGTCTATCTTACGGTCTTCTTTATGCCACCGCAACAACTTTGCATTGTCTTTATTTCTGAACAGACGTTTGAATCGTGGTATTATAGAAGCATACCACATAACCTTGGCAGGAATTTTCTTCCTATGACGTTCTTCACCCTCAACATCGCCAGGATCATCTCGTCTAATCTTATACCGTGATGCCTTACATACTGGACATGCATCCAAATTCTGGTATTCCTCCCCATGGTAGAGGATGCAGTCATTAGGACATGCGTGTATCTTCTGGATTTCTAATCCCAAAGGGCAGACAACCTATTTTGCTTCATACATAGTGGTGGGCAATTCGTTGCCTTTCGGAAGCATCTTTTTTATGATCTTCAATAACTGCCCAAATGTCTTGTCAGATGTACCATTCTTTGCCTTCCATTGCAGCAATTCCAGTGTGGTACCCAGCTTTTTTTGCCCCTCTTTAGTGGTGGGATATAGCGATTTCCTGTGGTCCTCTAGCATGCGCTCGAACTTGGCTTTCTCTTTATCACTTTCACATTCTCTTTGTGCATCACGGATGGCATCACCAAAAGCATCATCGCCCCGATCATCTTCTTCCGCTACCTCTTCTTCATTACCTTCCCCCCATTGCAACATCATTGAAGCCACCGTACTGAGCAATAATATTGACATGGTCCAATTCTTCTTCTTCTTCTTCTTCACCTTCATCCATTATAATCCCGCTTTCTCCATGTTTGGTCCAACAAATATAGTTTGGTACGAAACCAGACTTTAATAAGTGCGAATGAAGAGTTCTTGAGTTAGAATATTCCGTCAAATTCTTGCACACGGCACATGGACAGCACATGAAACCATCCCTCTTATTTGTCTCGGCCACACTTAAGAAATAGTGCACGCCATTAATGAACTCTTCGGAGCGCCGATCGGCATTATACATCCAATTACGTGTTACCATCTGCATTAAATATAACATATATATTATAAAAACCATGCACACATATAGTTTCTCATCTTATTGCACAACATGTCTAAGATACATAGTTGATTAATTCAGGAAAGCTTGGCTACAACAAATATAACCGCAACTAGCACTAAAAAACCAAAACTAAAATGCACTTAAGCAACATAATTAGTCCGCGTCCGATCCCAACTATAATAGATAGATCATTCGCTTGATCAACATCATTGAACTCCTTTCGTCGGCTCACTGCCTCACCACCTTCAGCCTCAACCACCTGTGCAAAAGATTTCTTAATGTGTTCAATGTATTCTTCCTTCTAGTACGAACCTGTACATCCGCCGGTACCGTCCCACTAAAATTAAAAGAGAGAATCAAAAGTTTAATTAATATCATTAAAAAAATATGCACGT
>NC_012872.2:48749388-48753819 GCF_000003195.3 Sorghum bicolor
GATATATATATATATATGGATACTAATTCATGTGAATGATTCAAAATAACAAAGTGGATTTGAGCTAAAAATAATGGGAACATCACAAGCCAAAAACAACATAAAAAAGTCAAGAAAGACAAAAGTTAGTCACCTCCAAACACGAAGAAACGATGACGGAGTCGAAGAAGATCAACGATGGGCGTCGGAGATGAAGAACAAATGAAGAACAAGGAAGAAGAAGCTCCAAGAACAACAATAGTGAATGGTGCTCTCGGTTTCAAATGGGCAGAGAGGATCCGGCCTATAAACCGGACCATTAGCACCGGTTCAGGGCAAAAACCGGTGCTAAAGGGTTTGCCTCGGCCCGTGGCGCTGGCCGGTGCTAAAGGGGACCCTTTAGCACCGGTTTGTAACACGAACCGGTGCTAAAGGGTCCCTGCCCCAACAGCACCTGTCAGTAGCCGTTGGGCAGGACCCTTTAGAACCGGTTCGTGTTACAAACTGGTGCTAAAGGGGTCTTTAACCCCGGACCGCAAAAGGCCGATGTTTTTGGTCACTTTGGGCATCGACCAATGCCTCATTGTCACTATTGGGTCACATGTCCATAAGTATAGAGATTCGTTGATACTCCTTAATCTTTTATAAACTCAAAGAAACTATAAGTTGCCAGATTAGAGGTTGATGTTGTGGTGGAGTTTACATAAAAAAATATCGTGGTGACTTTTTTTACCAAAATGCTACAATAAGTTATAACACAAATATATTTTCTTTATAAACAACTCATGTATCATGTACTTTACTTTAGAAGTAGTGCGTGCTAGATTTATTATATTGTAAAATGTACTGATCCTTCCGGTCCAATTTAAATGATTCATTGACACCAATTTTACTTTTAATTGCAATAACTTTATTTTATTTGTTTCATTTATTAGTGCATGTACTAAAAAATTAGCTGGTTTCAATGCGAATGCACTCAAACATCAATAGGAGTACATTTAAAGGACATACTCGATGACTGGACGTTGTTTCTATTGACTTTCCGTATAATTAACTTTGTAACAAAATATTTGTCGTACAACATCCATAGAACTATTTTTATTATTATTTTAAAAAAACATTGTGATTTCACCCTTATAAACTCTTTTATGTCAACATGTGCGCCTATCCACTAGTAGCCTCAAAGGAGAAATGGAGAGGTGCACTGGAGCTATTGATTTGAGCAACACCAAAGTTTACTGGTGGGCCCAGTCCCAGGCAATTAAAGAGAAGAAGCTCAGTGGCAAACTTTTATTGTGGCCACTACGTATACTTATATTTAATAGTTCAAGCCACCACCTTCAGCACTGGCACCAACATCTGCTTTGCCACTATCCCCCACCTTACCGCCACTAGAAATAGTTGCATCCGCATCAGTTTTGCCACCTGCATCTCCTCCAGCATCGCCACTTGCGCTGAAACTGCTGCTCTTACTTGCTTTAGCTTCTCCAGCTCTAGCGGTGGCATCGACATCTGCTCCACCACCTCCAGTACTGGCATCGACATATGATTTGCCGTTACCCCCTGCCTTAACGTCACTAGAAGTAGTTGCATCCGCATCAGTCTTGCCACCTGCATCTCCTCCAACATCGCCACTTGCGCTGATACTGCTGCTCTTACTTGCTTTAGCTTCTCCTCCAGCTCCAGCAGTGGCATCGACATCTCCTTTGCCACTACCTCCTGCCTCACCGCCACTAGAAGTAGTTGCATCCGCATCAGTTTCGCCACCTTCATTTCCTCCAGCATCGCCACTTGCGCTGGAACTGCTGCTCTTACTTGCTTCAGCTTCTCCTCCAGCAGTGGCATCGGCATCTGCTTTGCCGCTACCCCCTACCTCACCGCCACTAGAAGTAGTTGCATCGGCATCAGTTTTTCCACCTTCATTTCCTCCAGCATCGCCACTTGCGCTGGAACTGCTGCTCTTACTTGCTTTAGCTTCTCCTCCAGCAGTGGCATCGACATCTGCTTTGCCGTTACCCCCTACCTCACCACCACCAGAAGTAGTTGTGTCATCTGCATCAGTTTTGCCACCTTCATATCCTCCAGCACCGCTGAAGCTACTGCTCTTACTTGCTTTAGCTTCTCCTCCAGGTCCAGCACTAGCTTCAGCTGCAGCAATGGCTTTATCTTCAGCTTTATCTATAGCTTGAGCATCAGCAACAGCTTCAACAACAGCTTTAGCTTCAGCTCTAGCCAGAGCTTGACTCTCAGTCTCAACACGAGCATTGATATCAACACCGGCTGCTACACGGCCAGATACTCCTAAAATGTAAGCAAAAACATTATGTTACTTTTCATATGTTAAAAAAGATATAAACATTCGCGGTGACGCATTTGTAGCCATGCAAGCGCCTGCTTAATTGCACCTGTTTGCATCCTTTATTGTTTATTATTGTAGATATAGCTAGGAGTAGGTTATATAACTAGGGCACCTGATATATATAGTTTAGTTACCTTTCAAAATTAACGTATTTGCTATTACTAGGATGGATTATATATCTGAATAATTAACCTTGAGGTAACAATTGATAAAAGGTAGTAGTAATTAAGCATTACCAACTGCATCCTCAGCCAGTGATGACATGCTGATGGCTATGTTTCCTGCAACTGTAGAAAGGTCGCGTGCCACACCCTTCACCAACTCATACTTCTCATTTTCTGGCATTGCAGCATCGAGGGAGATAGCCTTGCAACGTTCTGCGGCCTTCTTAAGGATCTCCTGTTGAAGCCTGAGTGCTGCCACGATGTCCGCGGAAGCAACAGTAGGGTGTTGTTGGCCAACTATGGTCATCTGATCCGCGACATCTCCGGCCATGGCTCTCATAAACTCCGCCGACTTAATCAATAACACCAATTTCATTTGTAACGCGATTTGGGGGCTTACGACGATGGTCTGTATGTGTTTCACCATGCGCTTTGACAGTTCTTCCTTGGCCTTGAGCACAACTGTAGCCTCACCGGCTGCCTTGCTGAATTCTGCATCTGGCGTGCTTGCCTTGTTCTCATTCTTCACCCTAATTAAGGCCCGAGACAGAAAAACAAAAGATTAGTTACTTCATGCATAGACCAATAGCACTCAAGACACATGAGCAATGTACATGCATGGCATGCATGCAATGGGAATTGATATGAGAGTATTTCACGGTACATACTGGCGTCCGTAATCAAAATCCGACCCTGCTGCTGGCTTGGTAATTTGAAAATGGGATAGCACCGGCATTGTCCTCCATGCTGCGATGAGCAACATTAGGAGAACTACAACACTATTCGAAAACTTCGCCATTGCTGACCTTTCTAACTTGCCTCACACCACTCTACTTGACTTGAGGATTTGAATCCTGTTGTACATGATCGATCGAGCGCATCTATTTATATAGGAAGGGACTTCCTCCTATGTTTGGTTCTCATTGACCAAGATGAGTGGATGGAATGGCTATATGTGGAACAGAACATTGTCCATAGCAAGCGAGAGTGGTCTTGCGCATAGTGCGGAGTGGCCATGACATGCATCCATTATTCATCTCCTTTCTTTATGAATCAACAATAAAAATTTAATTGTAGTTTGCTATATTAGTACGTTAGAAAGTTTTTTCTACGCCACACGCAATAAAGTAAAAGGGTAAAATTAGGTTGTACAATGAAAGCTTCAGAGACATACGTGATAGCAACCATAGGTAGCACTACTGGAAATGCGTCCTTTGCCGAGGGGGGCAAAGAAGCCTTTACTATGGCTTGGTCCTCGTCAAAGAAACTCTTTGCCGAGGGCCACGGCCTTCGGTAAAGATGCCCTCGTCAAATTTGGTTCATTGGATCACAGCGGCCGAGGAAAAATTTTTTAAAACAAGTTTTTCGGCCCAATTTTTAAAAGTCTTTGTCGAGGGCCCTAGGCTAGATCCTCGGCAAAGTTTTCTTTTGAACCTAGTTTTTTTGCCACAATTTTTTTAAGTCTTTACCGAGCGCCCTCGGTCGGGTCCTTGGGAAAGGTTTTTTTTATCTAATGTTTCGACCAAAAAAATGTTTTTTTATAAATAGCCTTTGCCGAGGACTCAAAATGAGACCCTCGACAAAGGCTCCTTTGTTGAGGGCCCTAGGCCTGACCCTTGGCAAAGACCCCATTTGCCGAGGGCTAGGCTGGGCTCTTGGCAAAGATTTTTTTTTTATTTTTTTGTTTTTTGAGCCTAGTTTTTTTAGTGCTACAATACATTGTTCTGAACTCAACTTCAAATTTTGGTCTAATTTGACTTTATAATATTTTTTTCTTAATTTATTTCTTTTCTTTGATATTTTTGGATATTTTAAATTTGAACTGCAGGTGCATGAAATAATGTAGTGTAGTGTTTCGAAAAATATTATTCATTGAATTTGGTATATGTTGAGTTCCTATCCCTGAACTGGCATCAGAGTAAATCACTA
>NC_012872.2:48753946-48760773 GCF_000003195.3 Sorghum bicolor
CGGTTCCAAGCTGTGGGGATAGCGACATCATAAGGCGATCCTTATGGTGCGTTACAAGAAACAACGGGTCAAACGTCATCTTACAACGCGTCTTGATGTTGTTGCTCAAGGAGGCCACGTTGAAGAGAAAGAATGGGTCTCCGTGGATCATACCACCCGGGACTAAGCCCTCCGCGCTATAGATTGAATCTCCCTCCTCCCATCTTTCTCTCCCTGCCCGAGCTCGAGGTGCTTTCTTCTTGCTTGTTCTTCCATTGTTCTTGCTTGTTAGTGCTCTCATCTCCCACGATTGATCTATTTCAACGCTTCTACGCCGTCGTCGATTTGTTTGAAAGGTTGCTAGCTTCATCCTCCTATGTTTCTCACCGCCATATGTAATTTCATATTGGACATATGTCTATTTTGATTAATTCATGTTGCCATCTGAGCAATCATCGTCTTCTCATGTTTGAATTTTTTTGAACGATGGTAAGTGTGTGCCCGCTAAAAACTAGTATACACAAATCATTACTACTATGTATACACGAATCATGTTAAGTTCTATTATAGATATTATAGGATATTTTGTACTTTAATATGTTCATGTTCTTATTTTAAAATATTAATAATATAATTTTTGTTTTAATTGTTAAATAAATTTTTTTTCACTTTAAAAATTATTGAAATTAATTTTCTTTACTGATAAAATTATAGCTTTTAATAGAAAAATTAAAATTCCATGATAATGCACATAATGGCACGCCATTGGATGTACAATGCTGATCGCCGCTCCAACGAGTTCATTGAGGGCGTGAGAGAATTCCGCAGAGTGGCGGAGCAAAATAAGCGGGATGGTTTTATGTGCTGCCCATGTGCCGTTTGTAAGAATTTGAAGGAATTTTCAAACTCAAGAGAAATTCACTTGCACTTGTTCACGAATGGTTTCATGCCAAACTATATTTGTTGGACCAAACACGGAGAGTCTGGGGTTATGATGGAAGAAGGTGAAGAAGAGCAAGCATACCCTGACGATGTTTTTGCTCAATACTGCGACTTCGCAGTAGAGGACGAAGGTGATGAAGACGGGGATGCAGGAAACAGTATCGTTGATGATGACGATGCTCTTGGTGATGTCATTCGCGACGTACAGAGAGATTGCGAAAGTGCAAAGGAGAAGGCTAAATTTGACCAAATGCTAGAGGATCACAAGAAGCTACTCTACCTGTCGGCCAAAGAGGGACAGAAAAAGCTAGGAACGACACTGGAGTTGTTACAGTGGAAGGCAGAGAATGGTATTTCTGACAAGGCATTTGGAAAATTACTGAAGATCCAAAAAAAGATGCTTCCGAAGCCTAATGAGTTACCCACCACTACATACGAAGCAAAAAAGATCGTCTGCCCTTTGGGATTACAAATCGAGAAGATACATGCATGCCCTAATGACTGCATCCTGTACCGTGGCGAGCACGAGAAATTAGATGAATGCCCTGTTTGCCATGCGTCACGGTACAAGATCTTGCGAGATGACCCTGGCGATGTTGAGGATGAAGAACGTCCGAGAAAGAGAATCCCTGCCAAGGTTATGTGGTATGCTCCAATAATTCCACGCCTAAAACGTTTGTTCAGAAATAAGGAGCATGCAAAGTTGTTGCGATGGCACAAAGAAGACCGTAAGGTGGACAACATGTTGAGACACCCTGCAGATGATTCTCAGTGGAGAGGAATTGATAGAGAATTCCCGGAATTTGCAGAGGACGCAAGAAACCTAAGGTTCGCATTGAGTACGGATGGATTTAATCCTTTTGGGGACCAGAGCTCTAGTCATAGCACTTGGCCCGTTACTCTATGTATCTACAACCTTCCTCCGTGGTTATGCATGAAGCGTAAGTTCATTATGATGCCGGTGCTCATCCAAGGTCCGAAGCAACCTGGCAACGACATCGATGTTTACCTAAGGCCATTGGTTGAGGAACTCCAGCTTCTATGGAGCAAACCAGGTGTGCGTATGTGGGATGAGTACAAACAGGAAGCATTCGACCTACGAGCATTGTTGTTCGTGACAATCAATGATTGGCCAGCTCTAAGCAATCTTTCAGGACAGACAAACAAGGGATATAATGCTTGCACCCATTGCTTTGGTGACCTTCAAGCTATCTATTTGAAAAAATGCCGAAAGGTCGTGTACCTTGGCCATCGTCGATTTCTTGCTAAGAACCACCAGTTGAGAAAGAAAGGCAAACATTTTAAAGGTACAGCAGAACACCGGTCCAAGCCAGGCAACCGAGATGGGGCAGAGGTATTCAAGATGGTCAAAGATTTGAAAGTAGTGTTTGGAAAGGGAGAAGGCAGCGAACCTGTTCCGAAAGACGCTTCGGGGCGTGCCCCAATGTGGAAGAAAAAGTCAATATTTTGGGAGCTACCATATTGGAAACACCCATAGGTCCGCCACTCCATCGACGTGATGCACCTGACCAAGAATCTTTGTGTCAATCTCCTAGGGTTTATGGGTGTGTTTGGAAAGCCTAAGGATACCCTTGAGGCTCGAGAGGACTTAAAGCGCATGAAAGAACGAGACAACCTGCATCCAGAGCAGACAGATGATGGACGCCAGTATTTAAGACCTGCTAGCTACACTCTTAGCAATGAGGAGAAGGAAATCATGTTTGAGTGCCTAAGCAGCATCAAGGTCCCATCTGGGTTCTCCTCCAACATAAAGCGCATAATAAATGTGCCAGAGAAAAAATTTGTCAACTTAAAATCGCACGACTGCCACGTGATTATGACACAACTGCTTCCGGTTGCCTTAAGAGGAATTCTACCTCCACATGTACGTCTGGCCACCGTGAAGTTGTGTGCATTCCTCAATGCAATTTCTCAGAAGGCAATCAATCCTCTTGATCTAGCTACTCTACAGAACGATGTGGTTCAATGTCTTGTCAGCTTTGAGTTGGTGTTTCCTCCATCTTTCTTTGATATCATGACACATCTCCTAGTTCATCTGGTCAAAGAGATTCGTATTCTGGGTCCTGTCTTCCTACACAACATGTTTCCCTTAGAGAGATTTATGGGTGTACTGAAAAAATATGTTCACCAGCGGGGTCGGCCAGAAGGAAGCATCATCAAGGGATACGGGACAGAGGAGGTCATTGAGTTCTGTGTGGACTTTATTCCTGATCTTGACCCGATTGGTCTTCCTGAATCAAGGTATGAGGGGAGACTCGGTGGAAAGGGTACACTAGGAAAGAAAACATATATCAGCCAAGGTGATGATTTATTCAATAAAGCGCACTACACAGTCCTTCGAAACTCCATTGTGGTGGAACCCTATATTGAGGAACACATGGATTTTGTACGATCCGAGAATCCTGGAAAGAATGAGACTTGGGTTACGCATCATCACATGGAAACATTCGGTGACTGGTTGCGAAAAAAATGCCAGGGTGATAAAGATATTGGAGATGAACTTTATTTGTTGGCTAGGCAACCAGCGTGGCACGTCCTCACATACAAAGGGTACGAGATAAATGGAAATACATTTTACACCGTATCACAAGATAAAAAGAGTACCAACCAAAACAGTGGTGTCCGTGTGGATGCCACGGACACGAATGGGGACAGGCACACATATTATGGTCGTATAGAGGAGATTTGGGAACTAGACTATGCACATAATTTTAAAGTCCCTTTATTCCGATGCCAATGGGTGAAGATGAAAGGAGGGGTATCAGTCGATAAGGAGTACGGAATGACAACAGTGGACCTCAACATATTGGATATACAAACGATCCATTCGTCCTCGGTACTAAGGTGAATCAGGTGTTCTATGTGAAAGACATGTCTACAAAACCTAAGAGAGGGAAACAAGACGAGAAAAACACCAACGAGCCAAAGCGACACATCGTTCTTACAGGGAAAAGAAACATCGTGGGAATTGAAGACAAGTCAGACGTGTCAGAGGATTATGAAAAGGATGAACGGATCCCACCCTTCTGTGTGGCCAAAGACCCAAGCATCATGCTCGCTGCAGAGGACACTCCATTGTTACGGAATGATCATAACCAAGGGCATTATGTTAAGAAAAAGTTTAGCACTGTGCTAGCTTGATAATGGTAGTGATTTGTACTTGAAATCTTGTGTAATATAATTGTATCATTATGAAATGTAGACCTTGATGAGTGGAGCAATATTGGTATTCATGAGTTTTCCATTTGAGGCTATCCATGGTTCTGAAAATTAGCGTTTCGCTATGATTTCTTTCAAATTTCAAAAATGAGTGGTCTAAACTTTTTCAAATGAAAATGTGACCACTAGAGAAAATGTAGGTCTTGATGAGTGGAACAAACTTTGTATTCATGAGTTTTCTATTTGAGGCCATCCAGGGCTCGGTCAAAGTGTGTGTTTGTGAAACCCACTATTTTGACTTTGGTCAAACTTGGTCAAATGACCCACCTCAGTACTTCAAATGGAAAACTTTTGAATGCCAAGTTGTTAGGTCTCATCAAGACCTACATTTCATATATGGATCATATTTTCATCCGGATAAATTTGATCGAGTCCGAGGCTCGTGTTTTCAAATTCGAAGACGGGCTTTGGTCAAACGACGGAGAAAATGACTTGGAATGGAAATCTTTTGAATACCAAGTTGTTAGAGCTCATCAATATCCAAACTTTTTATATAGACCATTTTTCCATTTGGAAAAGTTTATGTAAACAATACTCACCAAATCTTGAATATCACACAAACTTTATGAAACTATACGTGGGAAGTGTGGATTTTGAACTACACTTTGCCAACACTTTGTCAAATGCAAAAATGGTCTATATATGAAATGTAGACCTTGATGAGTGGAGCAATATTGGTATTGCGAGGCAAGTTGATGACGTAGGGCTGCGATTCCCGATGGATGATGTCACCACTCCGTTGACGTCTTGTGAGCTCCATATTCCGGAGGGCGATGGCACAGTAAAGGTGGCTACCGGTGTCGTATATCCTATCGACCCCACCAAGACACCAACAATCCACTCTGTCCCAATACCAGCCGGATATGCTTGTGTCTCGGTGGATAGAGTGGTCAGAGGCCGTGAAAATGTGCCTCTCGATATCGAAGGCGGTGATGGAGAGAAGACACTTGGTGAAGCGGAGAAGACATTCATATGTTGGAGGAAACGCTACATCATTATTCCTGGGGTGCCGCCGCCACAACCGAACCCTAGCAGGTGCGGATTATTGTGGACGCTACTGCTTTTTCTATAATTATATAATGTATCAAATTACATTTAGTCATGTATACATATACCTTATTTGTTTTCTTCAAATCCAGGGCCTCCCCCCACCGAAGTCCGTCTGTCCATTCACCGCATGACCATAGTGCCGTGGGACACGACGACGACGACGACGTACAAGAGAAGGCCGCATCCCCACCACCGGCCGTCGCATCTCCTCCACGAAGGAATCCAACGCCGCCCGCGGTCGAATCTCCTCCACAACAACAAGCTCCACCTGCGCCACTGCCTCCGCCAATGCCGATGACAACGGCCGCCGCCTCATCGGCACCGGCTGGTGCTGCATCGAGGAGGAAGAGGTCGTCCGCCGAGACACAGAGATCACTCCAACCACCTGCAGCAAAGAGGAAAGCTTTGAACACGAAGATCCCAAAGACGACCAAGCTTCCATATGAGAAGACTGATGAGGAAGTGCTTGCTGCAAGCAAAGCGGAAGTCAAAGCATTCTTTGAAAAATGCAAAGCTGACAGAAAAGCAGAGCAAGAGCCGCCATACCTAATGTATCCTCGTTCAAAGCTACGTCAAGTGGTGCAGAAAATGACAGACGCGAACCGTGCTGCGAGTAAACAACCAGGGTCAACAATATCAGACTACGACCGTACTGTCCTAAAGAAAATCAAGGCAGACAAAAGAAAAGTCCAGCAAAAAGTTGCACAGCTCGGCGAACAAGCGCAACAATCAGTTCAGCCACTAGTGGTTGCGAATGAGTACGGTTCAAATGCCAACTTGCTGGCAATGACTATACCTGCAAATGTGGACTTAGATGAGCTCGGGAATTGGATGGAAGAAACTGGGCTGCCCCTAGAAGCACTTCTAGGGCGTACCGATGCGCCAATCCACGGAGGTGTCGATGAATATCAGAGTCGGTACATTAACGGCAGGAGTATGTGCCACCCTGAGAAGGTACGAGGACTTGGTACGCAAATATACAAGCTGCACGAGTACTACTTGAGAGTCAGCTCAGTACATAAACAAGAAGAATTGATTGTTGTCCGAGTCCGCGACCGACACTACTTCCGTGGAGAAGACGTCATATGGATAGATTTTAGTGAAGTACACCAACTTCTCCATATGAATGCTCTTGACAAATCTCTCATGAGCTGCTACTGTCTGTAAGTGATTCTTCCTTTCAATCATTAATCCCATTATAGCATATGTATGTATTCGTAATAACTACGCTCACGATGTGCAGACACATGATGAGAGAAGAAATATTGAAAAAAGACAATCGAATTGGTTTCATCGATCCATATGTCGTGTACAAGGACACTAAAACTAAAGATCCATTGAATCTGAAGCCTAAGGAAATGGAGAAGAACCTCCGGAGGTTCTTTTATAACCAAAGGCATACGGAGAAGATACTCTTCCCTTACAATATGGGGTAAGTGTTGTGTTATATCATGTCTTAGTTAATCTGGCATTAAGATACACATATATAAGTTGACTCTAAACAAATGCAGAGATCATTGGATACTTATTGAGATTAAGATCACGGAACAAAGAATACATGTGTGGGACTCAATGAAAAAAGACCTGGCACTCTATCAAGACATAATAGACATAAT